>NC_064637.1:72596109-72803609 GCF_023864275.1 Schistocerca cancellata | reverse complement strand
GGGAGTTTGAAGCCATCTTCTCTGTTGATGATGTCAGGCTGCTTAATAATTTCGATCGCCTCCCGTATTTTGCGTTCTCGTATCCACGATTCTTTCGCCAGTACCCGGGCTTCCTGGAACCTGATAGGTTGTCCGCAGTCACGGTGGTGTTCCGCTAACGCCGGTTTGTTATGTTGTTGTAATCGGACATAGCGTTCGTATTCTGCTACTCGTATGCTGACAGGTCTCCCTGTTCCTCCTGTGTAGGCAGTTCCGCACTCACACCGTAGTTCGTAATTACCTGCAGTGTTAAGCTTGTTGACTGTATCCTTTGTGGAACCTATCATCTTGTGGATCCTGTGACCGCTTCAAAAACACTGTTTGAAACCTCGTCCGCGGAGGACGTTGCCTAGCCGTTCACTGACGCCTTTTACATATGGTAAGTGTACCAGTGGAAGCTTCTTTTCTGTGCCTTCTTCTCGTGTTCTGCTCCCTTTGGTTTTAGCTACCTTTCTTATGATGATATCATAGCCGTTGGCATGAAATGTGTGTTGTAGCTTCTTTAAATCTTCTTTGATGTTATTTTCATCGCTTATAAGGTAGGCTCGGGCAGTTAACGTATGCAGAACAGAGTACTTTTGAGCTGGCTGGTTGTGGCTCTACGCGTGCAGGTACCGTTTATTGTGTGTTGGTTTCCGATACAATTTTTGTCCCAGTTTACCTATGGCAGCTCTGTATACTTCCACATCCAGAAATGGCAAGGTACCATTGTTTTCAGTCTCATGTGTGAGCTTTATATTTTTTTGCAGACTATTTAAGTGCTGGAGAAAGTTTCCCAATTCTGCTTCACCGTGAGGCCAGATGTGAATGTGTCGTCCACATATCGTAGCCAACAACAGGGACGTAACGGAGCAGAAACTAGGGCTGTTTGCTCAAAGGCTTCCATGAAGATGTCCGCAGCTACAGGGGAGAGCGGGGAACCCATTGCCACTCCATCTAACTATTTGTAATATTTTTCCCGCCAGGTGAAGTACGTATATGACAGGCATAAGCACACCAGATTGCAGATATCTGGTGGGATCCGATCCTGTAGAATGCACATAGTCTCCTCAATATGTACGTTAGTGGGGAGAGACTTGATGTCAAAACTGACCACAATGTCTGATGGCTTTATTCACTGTTCCCTAATCACTTGTATGAAGTGGGAAGAGTCATTCATGTAGGAGTCTGTTTGTCCCTCAAGACAGCATAACTTAGGTGGCAGATGATTCACATATTACGAACAATTTGATGGAGTGGCAATGGGTTCCCCACTCTCCCCTGTAGCTGCGGACATCTTCATGGAAGCCTTAGAGCAAACGGCCCTAGCTTCTGCTCCGTTACGTCCCAGTTGTCTGCTACGATATGTGGACGACACATTCGTCATCTGGCCTCACGGTGAAGCAGAATTGGAAACTTCCTCCAGTACTTAAATAGTCTGCAAAAAAATATAAAGCTCACACATGAGACTGAAAACAATGGTACCTTGCCATTTCTGGATGTGGAAGTATACAGAGCTGCCGAAGGTAAACTGGGACACAAAGTGTACTGGAAACCAACGCACACTAAACGGTACCTGCACACGGAGAGCCACAACCACCCAGCTCAAAAGTATTCTGTTCTGCATACGTTAACTGCCCGAGCCTACCTTATAAGCGATGAAAATAACATCAAAGAAGATTTAAAGGAGCTACAACACATGTTTCATGCCAACGGCTATGATGACATCATCATAAGAAAGGTAGCTAAAACCAAAGGGAGCAGAACACGAGAAGAAGGCACAGAAAAGAAGCTTCCACTGGTACACTTACCATATGTAAAAGGCGTCAGTGAACGGCTAGGCAACGTCCTCCACCGACGAGGTTTCAAACTGATTTTTCGAAGCAGTCACAGGATCCACGAGATGATAGGTTCCACAAAGGATGCAGTCAACAATCTTAACACTGCAGGTATTTACGAACTACAGTGTGAGTGCGGAGGTGCCTACTTAGGAGGAACAGGGAGACCTGTCAGCATACGAGTAGCAGAATACGAACGCTATGTATGTTTAAAACAACATAATAAATCGGCGATAGCGGAACACCACCGTGACTATGGACAACCTATCAGGTTCCACAAAGCCCGAGTGCTAGCGAAAGAATCATGGATGCGAGAACGCAAAATATGGGAGGTGATTCTGTCAGTCCACTTCCGCACACACCAGGAGGAAAACTTGTCAACCAGAAGCCGAACGCTGATTGGCGTACAGCTACAAATTGTTGACGACATGGAAATCCACGAATAGCCTTTTTCTTTCCATCTCTCCTTACGTCATGACTAGCCAATCATATTAGAGGACCAATTAAAAGATTTGCAACAGTGACATCAGACATCGATAGTCCTTAATAAATAAAAGCACCTATCCCCATGCATAATCAGTCGTGCCCTGAGGAAGGCCGTTGCAATTCGGCCGAAATGTTGGTTTTAGTTTATTATTGTTGTTAGTTTTTAGCAATGCTGCGACATAATACCCAGAAGAATTTTAATCACTATGACACCGACTGCGGATGCCTACATTCTTATATAAAACGAACAGTACTGTATATGTATATCATTATTAAAGTTCAAGTGTTCCAATAGCACAGGTAATTAATAAACTTATTTAACTTTAAATAAACTTTAAATTCAAGCGCACCAATACAAAAGGTTGTGCGAACATCTAATGTCAGCTGGTGGCGCTAGACGGTACCCCAAGGCAACGCCGTTTCCATGGAAATTGTGATGTGTTGGGTGCTGCTTGTCAGAGACCATGCTGCAACATGTTGTTGCCTGTGTAACATTGTATATTGTCTACTGGCACTGAAAAATGTTTGTAGATTATGCTGTTCCCATGGAGATGGTGTCCAGATTTTCATTACTTTGATTGAATTGGCATTTTGCTAGGAATTTTCAACGTTGTGTGTAGAGAACACCACTATTTGTAAAAGACTGGGAGAATCAGATGACATTTGCAATGTGTGAGCAAATCAGATAAAAAAAGTTAAATATATAAGACCGATTTGGCTATGTCAGTTGTAAAAGAAATACAATGGCATTTTAAAAAGTTTTTTTTTTCTATGACATGTAGTGTCAGCATTTGTAAAATATTTAGGAAATAAAATATAAGGAATCGATGGAGTCAACTGGTAGAAAACGAAATGTGTAATCTAACAGGTTCAGTGAAATATTTTTAAAAATTTGTCATATACGTTAACGACATGAGGAAACAAAGAAACAACTATCCTCCTCACATTATATTAAAAGAAAATAAAAAAAGGAAAAAAACGAAAAAGTTATTTTGTGAATATTAACTTTTTTTATTTATTATGGTTTTTGGGCACAAAACTGCTGTGGTCGTAAGCACCCATTATGTGGCTTAGTGAAAGGTAACAGCATTAGGGGGGAAACTCAACAAGGGGGGAAACTCAACAAGGGGGGAAACTCAACAAGGGGGGAAACTCAACAAGGGGGGAAACTCAACAAGGGGGGAAACTCAACAAGGGGGGAAACTCAACAAGGGGGGAAACTCAACAAGGGGGGAAACTCAACAAGGGGGGAAACTCAACAAGGGGGGAAACTCAACAAGGGGGGAAACTCAACAAGGGGGGAAACTCAACAAGGGGGGAAACTCAACAAGGGGGGAAACTCAACAAGGGGGGAAACTCAACAAGGGGGGAAACTCAACAAGGGGGGAAACTCAACAAGGGGGGAAACTCAACAAGGGGGGAAACTCAACAAGGGGGGAAACTCAACAAGGGGGGAAACTCAACAAGGAGGGAAACTCAACAAGGAGGGAAACTCAACAAGGAGGGAAACTCAACAAGGAGGGAAACTCAACAAGGAGGGAAACTCAACAAGGAGGGAAACTCAACAAGGAGGGAAACTCAACAAGGAGGGAAACTCAACAAGGAGGGAAACTCAACAAGGAGGGAAACTCAACAAGGAGGGAAACTCAACAAGGAGGGAAACTCAACAAGGAGGGAAACTCAACAAGGAAGAATCTTAGAAAACAAGCTATTGAAGGGGGGTTGTTTTCCCCGAAAAGAGCTTCAAATGACTGATGTCATGTCTCTGACACAAACTCAAGGACGCGATCAGCTGGGCGCGTGTCACCTGCCAAAAGGGAAGCTGTAAACAGGCACGTAGCGGATTGAAATAAGGCACTGAAGTAAAAGGTATCTCAACATCCACAGTTGAGATCAGTGGTGACAAAGCGGGGGAGAATCACCACTTAAAACATATCAATGGCTAAAAAGACAGTGCCCAATCTGGAGTCTTGTTAAAATTACCTCCTCCCAACAAGCAGGCCGCGACAAAGAGGTCCAAGCACAGGGAAGAGATTTTATGTCCCATAATTTGTTATTGGGAAGTGCAGGCCAATGTGTGTGCTATAAAAGAGCAACGCAACGGCATAAAATGCTCTGTAGATCGGCAAAGGGAACCATGCAAACAGCGGGCTGAGGAGGCGAGACTGCAGCCATTGTCGCTGTATCGGTTGCCTCGTTTCCGTGGATACCAACATGCCCTGGGATCCACAGAAATGCCACAGAGATGCCACAGAGATGCCCGCCAAGTGGAGCATGTGGAGGCAGTCCGAATCCGGTGGTGCCAGAAGGTGGACAGGATAAAGAGTTTTGAGATTTAGAAGAGAGCTTAACGAATCCGAGCATATAATATACTGTACCTGCATATGGTGACAGATGTATTGAAAAGCCTGGACAACAGCATAAAGCTCCGCAGTAAAAACCAAACACTGGTCAGGGAGCCAAAATGTAATAGGCGTGTCGCCAACAATATAGGCACTCCAAACACAAAAGGTGGTCTTTGAGCCGTCAGTGTAAATAAATGTGGCATCCTCCATTTAGGCGCATAGAGCATCAAATGCCCGACTAACTCGGAGACAGGGAGGGGGGGGGGGGGGGGCGGCTTACTTGGAAACCTGGCAAACGTCACAGAGAAGGCAGGTCCAGGTCCGGGGGTGAAGCCACAGTGGCTCCGTCCTCCCATTTGGCAAGAAAGTATTAAGAAATTGGAAGGAAAGGGAATGTAACAGTCGACAGAAGTGGGCTCCCAGAGGTAGTCGAGAGGAAGGGCAGCCTGCATACCCTAAGGAGGTGTCGAAACAAAGGGCATGGGTCGGATGAGCAGGCATGGAAGACCAATGGCCAGCGTTAACGACTCAGAAGAACAGCTCACCGATTGGACAGCGGGAGGTTCAGCAGTCTCAGCCTAAAGGCTCTCCACAGGGCTAGTATAAAAAGCTCTAGATCCTAAATGCAATCCATGTTGGTGGACAGAGTCTAGGCACCAAAGAATATACGGCTGTGCACAGGAGTAAACTACACATCCGTAGTCCAATTTCGAGTGCACTAAGGCGAGATAGAGGCAGAGGAGACCACTCGGTCCACTCCTCAGGAGGGTGTTTGAAGGATCGCAGACAGCGAGCCGAAAAATATGAAATGTGGGAAGACCGCACGGTTTTCTGTACAACAGAAGTTCGAAGAATTTGGCGATGTTTGTGAACGGAAGGTTGACAGGGCCTAGATGTAGGGAAGGCAAACAAAACTCCATATGATGCCAAAAATTTACAGACGGTCTTATTGGGAGAAAATCAAAAGCCGGTTTCGATGCTCCAGGAGTGGAGGCGATCGAGACATCCTTGAAGACGTCGTTTAGGAGGCTGGTCTGTTGAGAGCTGTAGTAGATCGTAAAATCGTCGACAAAGGCCTAGACATCAAGGAGGAGACAATCAGTAATTGTATTTATAGTGATGACAAATAGTACAACACTCAGCGCAAAGCTCTGAGGCACCCCATTTTCTTGGGAGAAAGTGCGGGAGAGTAGCGTTCATACGCACCTTAAATGTGCAGTCAGTCATAAATTCGTGGATGAAAAGAGGTAGCCCACCTCGAAAGCCCCAAGATAACAGTGGGCAGAGGATGCCTGACCTCCAACAGGTATCATATGCACTCTCCAGATCAAAAAATTAGCTACCATTTGTCGTCTCCTGAGAAAATTGTTCATGATGTAAGTGGAGAGAGCAACAAGAGGGTCCACTGTGGAACTATTCTTTCGGAAACCACATTAGGCAGGTGTTAAAAAGGTTTCAGGACTCCATCCACCAGCCTAAACGAAAATTTACCATAGTCTCCAAAACCTTACATACACTACTCTTGAGAGAGTTGGGGCAATAGCTAGAGGAGAGATGTTTGTCCTTTCCATGTTTGGGAACAAGAATGACAATACCTTCCCGCCATCGTCTGCCAAAGGTACTGTCAGTTCAAATTCGATTATAAAGGCAGATGAGGTAACACAGACTACAGTATGATAAACGTAGCAACATTTGGATGTGGATGCCATTTGGCCCCGTGGCAGAAGAGTGGGAGGAAGAGTGTGAGTGTTGGAGTTCCTGCATAGAAAAAACAATATTACAGCTTTCGCAATTTTGAGAGGAGAAAGCAAGAGGTTGCACTTCCGCTGCTCGTTTCTTCGGGAGAAAGGCTGGTGGGTAATTTGAAAAGCTCAAAATCTCAGCAAAGTGTTGACCCGATGAGTCAGAAATTGCAACTAGGTCCACACTAAGGTATCTTGTGCGGCAGTTAGCCCAAAGATCGGGGAGAAACAAGATGGGCCAGATAACCATCCAATTTGACTCTAAACTACAGACAAGGGAGAAGGTGTTAAAGGAGCTGGTAAAGAAGTCCCAGCTTTCCTTCTTGCTATCACAGATGATGCAACAGCATAGTGCACATAGCTGCTTATAGTGGATACAGGGATACAGTTGGTCAACTTAGGATAATGACAGAAAACACAAAGAGCACATCTTCCATTCACGTATTGCGTCACGGTACGCCTCATTCCACCAAAGAACTGGGGGGCACTGTAGCAAACGGGAGGTACACTGTATTGAACGTTCCACAGCTGTACGAACAACTTCTGTAATATGAGTGACCTGATCGTCAATGCCAGGAAATTGACGGTAATCAAATGTTGTTAGAGAAGAGAAAAGTGTCTAATATGCTGCCAGCGTTGTGGGCACACAGATGGCAGTTATGGCTGTAATCGAAGGAGACAATGAAAATGGTCAATTGAGTGTATCAGCAAAAGCAAACCATTCTAAGTGCCGAGGTTCCCCAGTGCTGAGGCAAACAAGCTCTGTTGGTAGAAGAGGTCAATCAATAGGGAGCCTCTCAGCCAAGGACACTGAGATCTCCAAAGCAGGTGGTGGGTGTTGGAAGTCCCCAACTGGCAAATAAGAGGGTGGAAGCTAACCAAGGAGATGAAAGAGATCGGCTCTTGCCATTGGTGTGGATGACGGAATATATATGGTACAAAGAGAAGGAACTGTTTAAGGGGATTGGGTGATAATGGATAGTACGATGGAGAAGAATCTTAAGTCCCCTGTGTGCCAGAGTGCCATCAACAGAGGGGAGACCAAACCAAACTGACTGGAAATGAGGTAAGACAAAGCAATCATGGGGACATAGCTTTGTTTCCTGAAGACAGAAGACTGGGGACTAGGATTGTACAAGGATCGACAATTCATCCCAATTGGAGTGAATTCCACAGATATTCCAATGGATAATTCATGCAAGGTTGACAAGAAAGGAAAAAATCTCACCACAGTTGCAGTCAACTAAACGATCACTGAGAGCTGACAGCAGATGGTGTGGAACAGCATTCAGCCAAAGGCAGAAGATCCTGATCCATAGGTTGTTCGGGGGCAGCTCCTGCCACCAGTGATCGGCCACCCGCAGTGTGTCTCGGCAACAATGGAAGATAGCTGAGGACGGCTACCACTGGGTAGTGCTGTAGGAGAGATACGCCGTGACGGAGGAGGAGAGAAACTTCAGTTTCTTATGAGCCTTCTCGAAAGCAGGACGTCGAGATGGAGGAGTCAATGGTTGTGAGGTCCAGGTACGTAAAAAATCTTCACAAGTAGGCTCTTTTTTGGAAGTCCGGGCTTACGATTTTGGGGTCCGTGATTTAGCAGGAGCCAATGAAGGTTGAGAATAGAGTGAGTGAGTGATAGTGGGGAGGTTGAACGGGCGAGCTTTGGGATGTCCATTCTGACGACAGTAGTGCTAAAGGTGAGATCGCAAGTCTGCGTGGCTACCTCCTTAGTAGGCCGAGGAGAGCCGGGACAGTGCTATATTTACCCGCTGGGAGCATGGTGGGCTTTCTACTGGCAAATAACTTACGAGCGGCAAATAGACACCTTTTCCTACACTCGAATTTCCTGAATAATTTATCTTTAAAAATAGGGCAATCCCTAGAGGAAGCAGCATGGTCGTCCATTCAGCTGATACAACAAGGGGATGGAGGTGGACAATTACCCTCATGGGCATCAATGCCACAGGTAAAGCATATGGCCGTATTGGAACACAACTAGCTGGTATGACCAAACTGCTGACACCGATAGCAATGCATAGAATTGAGGATGTAAGGGCGAACTGAAATTATCTCATATCCCACTCTAATGTTCAATGGAAGGTGAACTCCAAACGTCAGGAAGAGTGTACGGGTCGGTACCAATTCCTTTTCAATCCTTTTCATAACTTTATGTATGGTCGTTATGCCCTGATCAGGCAGGTAATGTTGAATGTCCTCATTGGCTAATCCGTCAACTTATCTTGTATAAACCACCCCGCACAATGAATTTAAAGTGTGGTGCACTTTCACCTGGACAGGGAAGGTGTGCAGCAGTTTACTTCAAAGCAATTTATGTGCCTGGAGGGCACTATTTCTAACAACAAGTTGCCGTTTCGTACCTGGGAACAAGACTTTACATAACCTGCAATTGCGTCGACACCTTTCTGAATAATGAAAGGGTTGACTGGGGAGTAGTCTTTACCTTAGTCAGACCGAGAGACAACTACGAATTTTGGCACTGATGGAAGAATTGTCCGAGGCTGAGACTCATCTAGCTTCCTCCTGTGGGCAGAAGTTTTAGAAGTAAAAGAAAGCATTGCGAATGTATCCCCCATGATTACCGGTGTCTCTGATGTCTCTAGTGGGGGCTCTCACTGAGGGCACTCCCGCCTTAGGTGATTGTCCACACCTCAGGTCATACCTCCCGAAAAACGGACAGAGGGACTAATAATTGGTACTTTCGGAAGATAGCAGCTTGGGTAATCACACCTCCCTGGGCCCGGCCTTTACCAGGGGTATGTATGTGTCCTACTTGTCGACCCGAGGCTGGGAATTACGCGTTACCCTGTCACTGGCGACGCATGGGTCGGCCTTCAGACGAAAGAGAAAGGGAGGCACAAAGAAGAGGAAAGAAGAGAAGAATTCTCGAACACCGCAGTGGAGAAGAAGGTAAAGAGAAGAATCAAGGAAAAGAGAAGGATAAAGTAAGGGCAGGGACTTTCCAGTAGATAAAAGAAGAGAAACCATGTCTTACAGTCACAAGCGACTGTCTCCAGACATAGGCACAAAACATACTCCCGAAGAGAAGAGGAAGGGGTGGGGAGGGGAGGGAGAGAGGGGAAGGATTGGGGACAGGGAGGAATGTGGAAAGAGAAGGGTCCCGTGCTGGCCATGCACGTATACACACGAAAGTTGTGGACCCTCTGGGGACAGAAAGTAACTGTTCATTTAAAAGAATTTAAGAGTTATTATTCTTGTGAATAAAAGTTTCAAGCTCCTCAAGTGTGTTCAAAAGTAACTCCTTTAAGCTTGTGTGTAATATTTCACGGTAGGTAGAGATGTCACCTACTGTGTGTTCCTTATTTATAAGGTGTTGTCCGAACATCGATTTATTTTGTGAAATTCTGGAGATATGTTCCATAAAGTGTGTTTTAAAATTACATCCAGCCCATCCAATGGATATTTTTTTTCACAGTTACCACCCATCAGTTTACACACACCTGAGTGAGGAAGGTGTTCATTGGCATTTCCAATACAGTGTCTTAATTTATTTAAAATGGTGTTTGCAGGTATAAAATTGGTATTCTTGAGAAGTTAATTCTACTGGAAACTTCAAAGCTATGGCGATTTAGACTACGTCTTTATGGGAATCTGTTTTTTTTCCTCTCTCTTCTTTCTGAAATAGGGAATGTATGATTTTGGATCACAGTTATTAGCACAAAAAACTTGCTTCAAAAATTCATCTTATTTATGTTATTGGTCAAGTGTAAGAGGTAATTTTAGCATTCGGTTAAGTACAGATAGAAAAAAGCTTTTTCATATTTCGGCTGGTGGCAATATTTTGCATTAATGGTTGCGTCTGTCATAGTTTGTCTTCTAAAGGCGACAAAAATGTTTACCATTGTTATTATTGGAGATAGTTAAAAAAAATCTATGGGTTCTTGATTTTCAAGCTCAATAGTGAAAGTTACATACTGACACTGTATATAACAGAAAAAAAACCCTTTTTGAAACATCACTGTATTTTGTGAGTGACAACTACACAGCTCTTACTACAAATTTTCATTAACTATCTAAAAAAATTTCCCCTCATGCTAAACTGATACTCTCACACTATTATTGTAAATGTCATCCAATTCTCCTACTCTTTCATGAATCATGTATTCTCTATGCACAATGCCGAAAATTTCAAGCAAAATGCCAATTCAACCAAGGTAATGGCAACCTGGACACTGTCTCCATGTGAACAGCACAATATACCAATATCTCTGGATGCCAAGAGGCAGCATACATCACACAGGCAACAGCATGCTGCAGCATGGTCTTTGACAAGCAACCGCCAATATATTGCTATCGACAAGAACCACCAGCTGGCATTCAACATTCGCATGACATTTCATATTGGTGCTCTTGTATATGAAGTTTATTTAAAGTTAAACAATTTTATTAATGACCTGCACTATTTATTTGAACAGTATAAGTTTTATAAAGATATACTTATATTTCTATGGTTAGTTTTCCACTGTACTTCATTTGCACATCATAAATATTTTTACATATAGTAAGATTCCACTGGCTGCAGCTGGTGTAATGCAGCAAATTGGCACACTATCACGCATGTACAGCCACTAGCAGCAGTTATCTTGACAACACGCAGCTACTCTGCACATCACCAGCTCCAGCAGGAGGATAAAACAACATGCCTTTTTAGTTTAATCTTTGTACATTTTGTGCAAGATTGACTGATCTAATCACCACATGCTTTTTTATAATCTTTACAGTGCAATCGGTCTGAAGACGGCCTACTGTATGCTAAAACAGTAATTTTAAATAAATGATATTTTGTGATTGTGACTCTTTTTGCATAAGTAACTGTGGGGTATGTTCTGAGGACACAAAAAAGAAATAACACATTGTCTCCTGAACCCAGGGACCATAGTTAAGATCCTCGACCAGCAGTTTTCATTTTTCACTAACACTCAGAATACCACCGGTTCAGCAGAATACACACACCCTACTGTCAAAGAATCTGTTATGCTTGTTGGAAGAAAGGAAGGAAGGTAGGAAAATTTCAGGTTTCAACTGGTTGATGACAAGGTCACTACAGACACTATAAGCAGAAAATGGGTATTGGTCATTCAAAGGAACAAGCATAAGCAGAAAATTGGTGATGGTCTTTCAAAAGGAATCATCCAAATATACATAGCAGGTAATTAAGGGAAACAACACCGAAAGCCTAAAAGCGGATGGCCAGATGGGAGTTTGAAGTGCACAGCTCTCAAATATGAGTCACCTGTCAAATCATACTATCTATTATAACACTTTAAAATTACCATTTCCTTTTATGTAATTTTCTTCCAGAATTTATTTCCACCAGTAGAGTTTTGTTTAATGCACACACTTCTCTTGGGATTAAGATTTAATACCACACTGTCTTCTCCTCACTACATGGAAAATCAGGTCTTTAATATAATTATGTGAATTATGTGCTTCAATATTCCTTCCCCTTTTATAACTTACCCGACTTTTCATAAAGCACCTGGAAAGGTTCAATGAGTTTGTGATTCACACATTCCATTACACCTAATTTTGCTTTTTTGTCATCTTCAAATCCACGGAGATTGAATGGCATCGTTCCATACTTGTGACTAACTTCGCTAAAGAATGTTCTTGAAGTCTTCAGCTTCAACTGGTATGTCTCGTCTGTCTTCTTGTATATGGTAACTCTAGTAGCTGTCTCCTTGCCCTACACAAAAATAAGAATACAATCAATATATCAAACACAAACACACATTTCGATATTTTATAATACTGTCACTGCCGCCATATTTTTGTACAAATTCCACCCATTAAAATTTAAGAAACAGTGTCAAAATACCAGAAAAGTTGTCATATAACCATTCTCACTATTGACTTTGTAAGACATACTAATCACAGCAATGTAAGGAAATCTATCTCTAAAAGTAGTGTTTTCCGACAAAACTACTACTTCTAATAACAGACTCAGTTTTCCATTGAAGAGGATGTTATCACTGCCACACTTAATAGTGAGAATTCTAGTTACTCACCCACAACCCACTTCCATTAACAATCATTCTCAACCCGCTCCCCCACCACCTAACTCTAGGGAGACCCGGCTTGTCAATCAAAACCAGTAATGGCATTGTTAAGTGCTCATGTCTGGGATACACAAATCTGAAAGATGAGTCTAATAACTGGACTGCAAAGGTTACAGAAAGTTGGCAACAGCTGAACAACTACAATTGTATCTGGTACCTGTGACAGTGGTGACATTTAATGAGAAACCAAGAATGTATTATTAAAAATAGCAGCCGATTTCAGCAACACAAGAAGTATAATTATTGTCCAGTTTGGAAATGAAACAGTTTTGCCATAACAGACTGATTCTCTTGCTGTTTATTCGAACAATGCATGCGGAGAAAAAAGTTTCTGAAGGGGAGGACAGGTTATCAATACCACCTAATTTTTCTGTGGTACAATCGATACACAGTTTAATTTCAGATCAGCACCATTACCTTCCTGTACTACTTGTTGTTGCTATAATTCCATATCAACCAAATATGAAGAGAGCAGCAAAATTAATACAAACACAACAAACCTATCATTTCAAGACAGGTGTTTTTGTATAATACTTCATTCAAAACCTAGTCACAAAATTAAGAAAGGAAAGACAGAAAGAACTGAAACAGATTGCATTACACCACATAACTCTATATTTGTAATACAGAATTACTTGAAAGAGTAATTTCTTTTATTAGTATGGACACATGGTTATACTCGCGCAGCATATAACGAACCTCACGTCCCCCCTCCACATTCTCAATCCACCATATGATGCATCTCACACTGAATTCGTTACGTACTTTACAGAGAAAGTTTATGTCGACAACACTACTTACTACAATTGAGTTCTTGTACAAAATGAACTTTCAAGCAATAGTGTTAATTTCAATTCTCTTAAATGTGAAATACAGTGAAACTGGAACTTTATTATCTACTGAATTAAGAACTGAAAATCAGTGAACAAGAATTCTCTCTCTCTCTCTCTCTCTCTCTCTCTCTCTCTCTCTCTCTCTCTCTCACACACACACACACACACACACACACACACACACACACACACACACACACTTTTAAATTTTTAAAGCTAATACGAACATGTTTAACAGGAGTAGCAATGAAGTGGCTTTAATAATGAATAATAAAATAGAAATAAGGGTGAGCAACTACGAACGAACAGCATAGTGAATGTGTCCTCCAAGTCTTTCACAGATGAATGACTGAATAAAATCTCTCTTTCATGCAGCATCAATCCCAATAAAATTTACGAGCTTTCAATGGCTAGCTCCGCTATCAGGAGTCAAACTACTGACTGGCTGGTACTATTACCTGCTTATATACCTACGATTCTGATCACTGGCACCAGAGAGGACCGAAACTACGCATGCATAGAAGGCGAGTTGGGCACCTCATAGCTGCTCCGGCCCACCACGGGACCGTGTGATGTCAGGTGGTGTGAGGGGCCACAGCAACATCCAGTATGTTGATGGATGAGCCAAGACTCTGTGTTTTCAGAAAGTATTTTGTATTTTTTTCGGGGCAATTCTCAGCTATGGCCGACTTGTGGAATTCCCTTTGCTTAATGTCTCTTGTGCTCAGTACATTGCTCTGCAATTGTGCAAACTGTCTGGCCTACGCAGATGCTGCCACACTCGCAAGAGACACTAAGAGCTATGTTGTCTTCAACAGGGCACAAAATATCTCTTATCTTGGTGGTGGGCATGAACACCGGTCTCCATCCATACCTCTGCAGTACACGTTGTAACTTGCTGCTCGTTGCCCAACCCTTTGGCAGGAAAGCTGCCAGCTTGGCTTCTTCTGCCGATTCACAAGGTGTCCTCCTTCAGTGTCCCCTGAAAGAGTTTGCAATGTCTCTTTTGCTCTATCCATTCTTCTTGAACATAACAGAACAACCTGACAATTCCAGGTTAGGTCATTGTGAACATCATGTTGTAAACTTGCAGACATTTGTTGAAATGCTCAAGTTAACGGAAATAGGTCGAAATGATTTAATAGTTAGTCTGGACGTGGTGTCACTTTTTACAAGGGTGCCAACGCAAGACACACTGGATCTTCTGGCCCCACCAGTATCTACATGGAATTGTCAAGTCGTTCCATCATGTTGTAACGACAACTTACTATTTGTACCTCAAAAAATATGAAATGACAGATGGCACAGCAATGAGCTCACCACTGCCTCCTGCAGTTGCAAATTTCATCATGGAGCACTTTCAGGAGCACTCTGTGGTGTTGCATCTGTCTTGCTTCCTTCGGTACGTCAATGACACCTTCCTGATATAGCTTCACGGTGAAAATACACTGCAGCCGTTTATGGATCACATGAATGGTGTCCATTCCAAAATTAAATTTACCATTGAAACGGAGAAGGATGGCAAGCTACCGTTCTCAGATGTTTTAGTTGAGCAGAAGGCAGGAGGCCGGCTTGGTCATTCAGTGTACATTGAATGCTGGTAGTTTTCACAACACTGTACACAAGAAAGCAGTCCTGAACATGTTAATACACAGAGCCAAAGTTATTTCTGGCAACAACCACCTAAGCCTGAATTGTAGCATTTGAGGCACATGTTCCAGGAGAATAGCTACAGCAAAAGTGACATTGCAAATGCTTTCAAGTGTCCAGAGGAGGACACCTTGTGAATCGGTAGAAAAAGCCAAGCCAGTGGCTTTCGTGCCACAGTGTCGGGCAATGAGCAGGAAGTTAGGACTTGTGCTGCAGGGGAATGCATTAAGACCAGTGTTCCAACCCCACTCCCGAGATATAAGGTATGTTGCGCCCTGTTAAAGAAGACATTGCTCCTCGTATGCCTGGTGTCTACGCTGGCCCTTGTCAGTGCAGCGTCATCTATAAAGACCAGACAATCCGCACAACAGAAGAGCACTGAACCAAGCACACGAGACATATTAAGCAAAGGGAGCTCAATAAGCCAGCCATAGCTGAGCATTTCCTCAAATACAGACAAAATCTTGATCTTTGGTGTGACGTCATAAGCGAGTGACTGCGTGTGAGATCGCTCTCTAAGTTTTCATATATTTTTAGGTTTCAGATAGATATTTTAATGGTGTTTGTGATAATATTTACTATATAAGTGACGTATTAGTGGTTTCTTCATTCACCTCTGCCTTTCTTGTGTTGTGACCTGATATTTGTGAGTGTTTCGTATCGAGCAACTTAACCTCTTGCCTGTGTTTACGTTTCGCGCTGACCAGTTGCAGCTGTAGCGGCGCATCGAAAGCTAAGTACTAATTAATTGTTTGTGTATCTATGCTTTATAGATCTAGAAAAGGCATATGACCGGGTTCCTACGAGGAAGTTATTGTCTGTTCTACGAGAGTATGGAATAGGAGGCAAACTTTTGCAAGCAGTTAAAGGTCTTTACATGGACAGTCAGGCAGCAGTTAGAGTTGACGGTAAATTGAGTTCATGGTTCAGAGTAGTTTCAGGGTTAAGACAAGGCTGCAACCTGTCTCCACTGTTGTTCATATTATTTATAGATCATACATTGAAAACAATAGACTGGCTGGGTGAGATCAAGATATGTGAACACAAAATAAGCAGTCTCGCATATGCGGATGACTTAGTTGTGATGGCAGATTAGATTGAAAGTTTGCAAAGTAGATCAGAAATGTAAGGACTACGGTATGAAGATTAGCATCTCCAAAACAAAAGTAATGTCAGTGGTAAAGAGATATAAACAGATTAAGTGCCAAATAGGAGGAACAAAGTTAGAACAGGTGGGCGGTTTCAAGTACTTAGGATGCATATTCTCACAGGATGGCAACATAGTGAAAGAACTGGAAGCGAGGTGTAGCAAAGCTAATGCAGTGAACGCTCAGCTACGATCTACTCTCTTCTGCAAGAAGGGAGTCAGTACCAAGACTAAGTTATCTGTGCACCGTTCAATCTTTCGACCAACTTTGTTGTATGGAAGCGAAAGCTGGGTGGATTCAGGTTACCTTATCAACAAGGTTGAGGTTACGGATATGAAAGTAGCTAGGATGATTGCAGGTACTAGTAGATGGGAACAATGGCAGGAGGGTGTCCACAATGAGGAAATCAAAGAAAAACTGGGAATGAACTCTATAGATGTAGCAGTCAGGGCGAACAGGCTTAGATGGTGGGGTCATGTTACACGCATTGGAGAAGCAAGGTTACCCAAGAGATCATGGGTTCAGCAGTAGAGGGTAGGAGGAGTCAGGGCAGACGAAGGAGAAGGTACCTGGATTCAGTTAAGAATGATTTTGAAGTAATAGGCTTAACATCAGAAGAGGCACCAATTTTAGCACTGAATAGGGGATCATGGAGGAATTTTATAAGGGGGACTATGCTCCAGACTGAACGCTGAAAGGCATAATCAGTCTTAAATGATGATGATTATTGAAGTAATTTTTTTGAAACTAATTCTTTATTAATCTGTACCATTTACTGTGTTTTTATGTAATATGTTCAGTATATCATAAAATTTGGCTCATATTCTATAATTGGCTCAACTGAAGAATGGGATACCACCTGTCAGCTTTGGACAATGATGTCAATCTTAAAACAGATTCTTAACTTTTTACCGTACAAACTTATCCATTTACTTTCACCCATCCACCTATTTAGCCCCATGTTTTAATTAAAAAACTAATAAGTTGATACATTGATCATTTGCAATGAATATCATATGTTGTGAAAATTTAAAATGTCATC
This sequence comes from Schistocerca cancellata, assembly GCF_023864275.1. NCBI lineage: Eukaryota > Metazoa > Arthropoda > Insecta > Orthoptera > Acrididae > Schistocerca > Schistocerca cancellata. The sequence goes on along the minus strand of NC_064637.1, from coordinate 72,786,409 downwards.
TATGGCACCATTTGTCAAAGCTGATTAGTGGTATCCTGATCTTCAGTAATGCCCTATAATTATTATTTGGAAGCCTTCCTCTTTACAGTGTTCAGAATTTGTGGTCCCTTGAAAAACTTTTTATAGAGGTTTCACTGTAGACTGCAAAGGTCAATTTTCCTTGAGTGTCCAGGACAGTACGGATGACAGACTGGATAAAGCTTCCAAGTTAGAGCTATAAACACACACACACACACACACACACACACACACACACACACACACACACACAGATGATAATCTAATAATACTTCATAACTAAACGAAGGCCACAAATTGAACCTCAATGACAAAATTTTCATCCACGACAGAAAACATGGGCAGAACTACTCAATGGAAAAGGTGACACAGTGCCAATGTACTTTTTATGGAACTCAATAATGCACAGTAATTTTTATTGTCATTTATGTTTCTATTGACTTAAAACGTGGAAAAAACTCCGATCACCAAGCAGAAACTTCAACAAATAAATATACTGAGATGTTGGTTTAGGACTTTTTAAATTATTTACATTTTCTTGCAATATGATATTCTTCATCAAAAACGTTGCAAAGATTTGAACGCTGACCTACATTTTATCTGTGTCCAGTTTCGCGATATAAGCTGGTTATGTGTGCTATTTGATTACCTGGCACTCAATTTCTACATCTTACATCTGTCCATTTTCAGGGTGTCTACGTGGACAAGAAAAAAAAATTCCCCGATTTTTCCCGGATTTCCCGGTTAAAAACACAATTTCTCCCGGATGAAATTACGTATAAAGCGGCTGAAAATACATCCGTGTTAAGTAACAGTATGCTTTCCCTCGGAGCTGTAAATCCTATCAGTCCTTTGAATCGTAAAGGTCTTATACCGGCGGAGGATGTCCCAGGACTTTAGGAAACGAAATCCAGGAAAAACAATGCGTTTGGAAAGTTGTTTGATGCGAGACAATATGCACAAAGTTTATTTTCGTATTACGAAAGTATAAACACAAATTACAGCACGGTAGTCCGAAACTCTAAAATAAGAGATTGCGTTGAGCGATGCACTTTTGTCAGCCAGTCATAGCTCATGTCACGTGATCTCGCTAGCGAATGACGGCAGTTATTCAGAGCACGAGGCCTACGAGAAAGACAGGCCGCGGCGCGTACGTTATGAAGGTAGGCCGAACTCGCTCAAATCAGCAAAGTGCGTTTCTACACCGGTTAACTCTTAAGTAGATGTGAATGTATGAACGAGAATTGCATCGTCTATTGGCATCCACTGTTATTAGTCCTACAATGATAGGAGGTCCGTAGGCCTACTAACAGGCTCTAATATGGCAATTAAAATCGTGACAAAATGATTATCAGCTGCGTAGAAAAGTCGAGGTGTTCTGGCATGAAGAGACTTGTGACATTGCTCAGTAACACATTATGCACATTTTTTTGAAGGTCAATTACACTTTTTGCCATCGATAGCATAATTTTTTATCCGTGAAAGAACAACATTAAATATGAAAACCAACTCTAAGCTTGGTCTTTTTTTAGTGTGTGTTACACGTTAAGTCATATCAAATACAAATGTGCCGGTAAAATTTTAAATAGTGGCATAAATGACTTATCTTCTGGGCCCGACATTTTTCAAATGGCTGATCCTCAAAGTGTTACATTTTGAATGAGAGTTATAACGCCCTGTGATTTAAGAAATTCACTGCACATTCTCGCACGTAACATAAATCATCTTGCGTGGAAATTTACTTTGTAAGTAACGCATTTCAAGCCACTATTCGTAATATTTTCTGGTGATCTGTTAGAAATGTAAACAATTGTGAAGTGACGCACATCAAATGCACATTAGTTGTTACGGACATACTGCATAATCTTCGACCTAAAGCCTTTGACACTTTTCGGTGTCGGCAAACTGGTCTGTGCATTGTGTAAATTACCCATTTCTATACAACTAAACTTTTACTTTGGTGTTGTTCTCTGATTTATGTTTCATTGCTGCAGTATTATTCAGCAGTAGTGGACTAAAGTTCTTTGTCAGCGTATTAGATCTTACACGTCAAAACTACAAAACTTTAACTGAAATCTAAAACAATGAAAAATCCCGGAATTCTAAAAATTCCCGGGTTTTTCCCGGATGAAAAAATTCCCGAGTTTTTCCTGGCTCTTCCGGACGTCCCGGGCCGTATACACCCTGATTTTATAAACTGTTTATGTTGTTTCATGTTTGTGCACCATCTAAAGATGCAAATGTATATTTATAGCAACCATAACGATTTTTACTGATGGAGCACCCTGCAAGCAGCTTTAACGTCGTTTAAAATTCATATTTCCAGTGCAGTATTATTTTAACAAATGCAATTTATGTCTTATTTGTAGTGAAATGAAACTCAGAAATGGAAACTGGCTACACCCAGCAAACAAAAACGTAATAATGTAACTCACTGATCAACCTGAAGATGGGAGTGTAAGCCGTCAAAACGTGTCGTGGAAGTAAATGAAAGTGACTGATTGAGATAATTGGTTTAAATTATCCTTTATGTCATAAGCAGTCACTGTTTCCTAACCATGGTCCAACATGGATGACAAAGACAATCGTCATTAACCAGATTATTATGGGAGACAAAAATTTAATTTTATGAGGAATTTGGTAGTAAGAAAAATAGGAGAGAATAATTGCTGAATACCAACTGCAGAAAAGAACGAATGCGAAAACTGTCCGATAGAATTTTACACAGCACATCATTTAATCATTGTTAACATTTAGTTTAAATGCATTAAAGGTGGGTCTACACAGCGACGAAACCTGGTGACACCAGAACGTTTCAGATTATAAAATGATAAGACGGATACGAAAAACAGATTTAAAATTGCTGAATAGTTCCAGGGTGCCATATGTCGACTGACCATATATTATCAGTCATGACCTGCACATTAAACTAAAGAAATTGCAGAAAAAGGGATAGAAATTTTAGGACATGACACTGCATAAATTAAAAGACTCTGATCGTTGAAAGCTTCAAAGGGAGCATAACACAATGACTAACAAATAGGGGAAAGGAATAAAACATAAGATGAATGGATAGCCTTAAGAGATGAAACAGAGGAAAGAACAGACCATGCAACAGATTAAAATACAAGGCCCACTGGCACCTCTTTGATAAACATAAGATGTGGAATTTAATTGACTAAATATAAAAATGGAGCAGGCAAAAGGGAACACAGGCATCTAACACAGAGAGATGCTGACAAAGTTTCAAACAGCAAAGCTAAAGTGGTCAAAGGATAATTGAAAATCTGTAGAAGCACCTATGATTTTGGGAAAGATAGGTGTGCGTATCTGAAAAATAAACTTTTGAAGAAAATAGAAGCAGTTACAAAATTGATGGAGAAGTACCTAGAAAAAAGAGAAGGCTGAAAGGAACATAGAGAACGGCTATACAGGGGAATAAACTTAAAGACAATATTATGGAAAGGGAACAGAAGAACATGAAAATGAGATGGGAGAAACTATACTGTGAATAGAATCTGACAGGGCACTGGTAGACCTTAATCCAGAAAAACGCACATGAAGCAGACAACGTTCCCTCTCAGTTACCGAGACTTTTGGGACAGCGAGCGATAACTAAACTATTCCACCTCATATGCAAAATACAAAGACGATAGGTCCCGACAACTGAATATTACCAAATATCCAGCTTAAGATACCATAGTCATGATATACTGGCAAATTATTCACAAAAAATGGAAAAACTGGTAGAAGCCAACCTAAGAGGACATCAGTTCGGGTTCAGGAGTAATGTATGAACACTCAAGTCACTACTGGTCTTACAATTTATCTTATAAAACAGGTTAGAGAAAGAGAAACCAACAACATGGGCTTTGTAGATTTACAGAAAGCCTGTGACAATGCCAAATGGTATATTCACTTCAAAGTTCGGAGGGATAAAATAAAGGAAGCAAAAGGTTGTAACTTGTACACAAGGCAGAATGCCGTTATAAGACTATGAAAATTAGCCCTCCAGCCATGGATGACACACACGTGTTGTGTTCCACTATTTCCATACAATTCCGCAGGGCAAACTGTTATCGTGCAGGATATAATTTCTGAACCGTATGTATCTCTAAAATAGACATTTTCCCGACTGATCTTTTCCTATTACTCACAGTTGGAATGTTAAAACACAGTAGCAGATGAGAAGGGAGTGAGACAGGGTTGTAGTCGCATCATTGATAATATTCAATTTGCACAGTGCATAAGTTCTGGTGGATACCAAAGAGAAATTTGGGAAGGAATTATAGTTCAGGCAGAAGAAATAAAAACTTCTGAGAATTGCCAATGACTTTCCTCTATCAGATACGGCAAAGTACGTACATCAGTTGAATGGAATGGATAGCACCTTGAAAATTAAATAAATCATGAAGTGTAGTCAATTAAATCAGGAAATGCCGATGGGGTGGGGCCGGTACATGGCACAAAATTTTACACGAGTCACTATTTAGGGAGCAAATCAACTGATGATGGGTGAAACAGAGAGGATATAACATACAGACTGGCAGCAGCAAGAAAAATGTTTCTGAAAAAGAAAAATTTGTTAACACTCAATACAAAGTGTTGGGAAGTCATTCCTGAACGCATTTGTATGGAGTGTAGCGTTGTATGGCTGGCACAGAGATGTGGAGAGAGTCTTCAGATTGAAGGCCATAACATCAAATTAATACTCACTATTCCTTCCCCTGTACTAACGAGCACGTCCATTGCATAAACTTCGTGTGTAGCAAACTCAAATTTCTCCTGTTCTTTCTTCTGAGCATCATTTGGATTCTGTATGATCGTCTTCTCACCATCGATTTTAAACTGCTTTAACTGATGGCTCAGCATGCCCTCAATTGGTTTGCACTTGTATGCCTCGCACACCTTCTGCACAGCATCTGTTACAGCAAATGTCTGGAACAGTTTACATACAATATATACAAAGACACTTGTTTTATGAAAGGAATATACAAGGTATCATAAATCAAACAATATTAACCTCTACCAAGTATGAATAAGCAGTGGCTAACTGCAATTGAATACATTGTTTACACTATACTACAGTGTAATAATGTGCAGAAAAACAATATAAAGATATGATATTGTTCTAATGTTCTTGTGGATACTACAGCAACTACTACATGCATGCAAACAACAGATGCACAAACAATGCGTGTGACCCATTCCCACTGTCTTCCAGGGACGATACGGTTGTGCAAAGGTTGGGCAAAAATATGGAAACACTGCAAGAAATGCATACTTGAACATTAATGCAGGTGCTAGCCAAGCCTGCATGTTGCGTTGTCTTATTTGACCACGAACAACACCTCTGCAATGTTCTCATTACATTCCAAAATTACGAGTGGATTACGTCAGAGCCGAGTGAATTCCGAACGTGGTGCTCATATGATGGATGCTTCTGTAGCCAAAGTAGCTAAGTGTGGTGTAGTGTGGTGTTTCAAGAAGCACCTTATCTAAGACCTATACCACATACAGGGAAAGTGGAAAACATTATCTGTCAAGTCACAATACAGGTACAAGTGTACAATGAGTGATCGTAAAAAATCATCAATGAAGATGACGAGACAAAAAGTAAGTGGACGACAGTTGCAGGAATTACTACAGAACAATGTCACATTCGCAAACCCTGTCAGCACCAAAACACGAAGAAAGCTCCAGAAGCAGGGAACTGCAGGGCAAGCTGGAATTCCAAAACCACTGATCAGTGATGCATATACCCATGACACAAAAATGTGGTGCCGAAACCATAAAATCTGGACTATGGGAGAACATTATTTGATCAGATGTGTCTAATTTCACACTGTTTCAAATTCTTGTCACGTTTATGATTCGAGAGAAGGGTGGGTTTTGGTGGTGATTTGGGCAGCTGTATTGTGGTATTGCATAAGCACCACTGGCACACTCTGCAATGTCCCATTACTGCCAAGGATTATGTGACCATTCTGGCTGATCAGTTCCATATCGTGGCACAGTGTTTGTTCCCAATGGTGATGATGTGTTCTCAGACAACAGGGCCCTGTTCATACAGCCTGCACCGTCCAGGACTGGTTATGTGAGTACGAGGATGACTTGTCGTATCTCCCCTGGCCACCTGTCACCAGATACCAATGTTATTGAGCCTCTGTGGTCTACTTTGGAGAGAGGGCTGCACGGCTGCTATCCACCTCCACCATCATCACCTGAACTTGTCACTATTTTGCAGAAATAAAGGTATTGGATTCCCTCAACAACTGTGCAGGGCCTGTATTTATCCACTCCAAGACTACAGCAAGCTGTCTTTAATGTCGGGCATTGTCGTATCCTATGTATGGTGTGGTAATGTGTTTTTTGATGTTTCCATATTTTATTCCACCTCCTGGCATTTTTACACTGTCAAATACTCAATAACATTTTGATTAGTTTGGTGCTGATAGGGCCAAGGAGTTAAGGGAGTAAACAGTAGGGGCATCTGTCCTTCACTTACAGTACAGTCCACTTGGCATGAGCAGTGATATCCAGAAATTTGGTCAAATTGTGATAGTGTATAGAAGTGGAAGAAACTGAGGCACTGAAAGCAATCTTGATGCTAGAAATTATAAATAATTGAATGAGAGGTAGGAAGGTACTGACCGGGCCAGTCTGCAGGCCAGAGAATTGACGAGAGGCCCCCAGCACTCCTCTGTGGCAAGAACAACAACCCCCCCCCCCCCAAACTCCTGCAACTTGATACAAAAGTAAAACAATAAAGGAATAAATACTGTAACACCTTCTGTTCAGGAGGTACGTAACAGTAAAAAGGTTAAAAATGCAAAGATCATCAGTAGGACTGACAACAGTAAAATAAGGTGGCTAAGTGGATGGATGTTATGTTGATGAAGACAAAGTATGGGGATTGGCACTCTATTTCCCACATGTTAAACTGAATGTATTAAAAATGGGAACAGAATGCACCCTCTCAGAGGAGGTCTAAAAACCTGTTCAACAGCTCTTTTATCGTCAACTAGTATCAAGTACAATGAATCAACTTTAACTTGACTGTTATAAGCAGAGCCACTCCTAAAAAAAGTAGCTGTGTGACAGAAAACAGGGCTAAATGCATCTACAAGTAATTAGAAACAGAGACAAAGGGATGACCAGAGCAACTGGCAGAGAAGGTAGGTTCACGATTCCCACTCCCATTCACAGCAGCATGCAGTAGTAGATTTCCCGACCAATGTCACATACACAAGAGGTTTCAAAATTTAGATCTGAGAGTAAAACCTCAAAAGAAGCTAAGAACCTGATCAACTGTCCATATGTCATCCTTCAACAGTATACAGAAATAAGCTCTAAGACTGTGCTGGTGCAGAAAACCACAAGGAGGGAGCAGTCCACCAGGATGTTAGTTGCTGAGTAAACCTCCACGATAACAATGAGGAGGTGGCTGATTAAATAAGACGAAACCATGGTTTAATCTGGTATGACCTATGCAGAGGCGACACGCAATGGTGGATTTCTTTCAGGAGGAACACAAGAAGTGCAGGAGTAGCCTCCTCAAAAGAAATTTATCAGAGTTCATCATCAGATGATGTTCCATTTCCAAGTGAGGTAAGGGCTTATTTTCCAACTGTAAATCAGCACCTGAGATCGTCAAAAGCAAACACTGAAGGATTATTCATTTCTGTAACTAACGGTTGGCCAGTTTATTGCCCAAAGATAAGACAACTGAGTAGTTAGTTTGACTTAGCTCAGACAAGTTTGTGAATAGCAGGTATTGCAGGATGACATCAGTAATATTGATTAATAGTCTGGAGACCGCTCATTGAACCTACACAAACTAAAACACAGTTGAGCGAGATCTCGTTAGTAAAACGTAAGACTTTTAATGGCTATCAGCTCCAAAAGTAGTTCCTAACCGGTAGGAGATGTAAAAGCATATCCCATCCATCCACAGTTTTAGAGCTGCCAGTGTTAATGACAGCAGCAGCCTGATGTTGCTGAAGAATGGAGAGGGTGAGATGCTGAAAGGTCACAAGGGTGACAAACTTTAGGTCTTAATTCATGGTCTGGGTATTAACCAGAGGGAGAGGGGAGAGGAGGGGAGGGGAGGGGAGTACAACATGGGGAGCACATCCTGGCATTAGGCCAGTATTACACTATCAAATTTCTTTGTCAAAGAAATTTGATGGTGTAATAGGGAACTGTCAAATGTCGTCACATATTTGATCTAATCTAGGGCCTCACTGTAGATTTGATCAAAGAAGTTGCTTGTCTGCTGTTCACTGCAATGTGACATGTTACCACATTGAGCGCTATTATCGCTGCAGCGTTCTGTCATCTGTAGTGTTTTTAAAACATTGCCGGTAAATACAATTAGTGTGTACCAACACTACAAAATTAATAGAGATGTATGAAGCTGATGAGGCACTTTACAATGTGAGGCACCCTGAATACAAAAATAAATTAAGAAGATTGGAGACGAGACCTGACCTAACATAACCCTCTCCTGTAGCAAGGAATCAGAGTGTTACAGTGACCATGTCTTCTGCAGATATAGCAGTTCTTAAGTGAGTATTGTGCTTTGTGATATGAGGATACACTTCACTGAGCACAAACAGAAATGAATGCTCATACATTCTTAAGTAACTGATGTATGACTTGACGTCCTCTACTATAAGATCACGTAACAAGTTTTGTCGAATGCTTTTATCGTGTTGTAAAACTCATGGCTTCACCCAGGTATGTTTCCTTCCCCCCCCCCCCAGGCAAACCACATTATCAGGAGTGGAACGGCCTTGCCAAAAATCACTCTGAGAGGGAGCCAGAAGAGAGAGACTCATGGAGCCAACACAGCCACCAGCTCACCATGCATTCGAGCAATTTGCAGAGAACATTGGTGAAACAAACTGGGTGACAGCTGTCCATTTCTAGGAGGTGCTTACCCAGTTTCAGTACTAGAACAACGATGCTTTCTTGCTACTGAGATGGGAACTTCTCTTGCTCCAGATACGGTTAAAGATGGTAAGGGGATGACACTGACAATCCACAGATAGGTGTTGGAGCATTTGGTTGTGGATGTGGTCTGGCCTTGGGGCTGTATCAGGGCAAAGAGCTAGGGCACTGAAGAATTCCCACATACCAAATGGACCACTGTATGGCTCTAAGTGGTGCGTATTGAAGAATAAGTTCATTTGCTCTACCCACTGTTTGAGGACACAAAAGGCAGGTTGATAGTTCCCAGGCACATGAGCTTGAGCATAATGAAGAGCAACATGTTCGGCGACAGCATCAGAGTCAGCGAAGGCATCACTATTCCAGTAAACAGATACACCTGCAGGGGACTGGTATCAATACAGGAGCCTGATCTTTGCCCAAAACTGCGAAGGAAGGGTACGTGGTCTGATGGTTGACGTGTACCATTCCCAGCATTCTTCATTCAGTCATTTTATTAGGTGATGGACTGGGGCACAGAACGTTTAAAGAAAATGTGGTGCTCTGTCAACAGATTCTGCTTACTGCCTTGAAGAGCCATCTGTGATATCTGATGGCTTTGTCTATTTCCGGGGCCCGCCAAGGCACTATCTTCCAACAGGAAGATACTGGAGAATAAGGGATCGCTATGTCAGTTGCCCAACAAAATGGCACCTGTTTTATTCTGATCAGCTGCGTCGATATCTCCATTTAGTGGAAGTTAAAGCACCCTAAGTAAGCATTGTCGAGAGCCAATCCGGGTGGGCAGTCACAGGAGTGACAAGAAGATTGTAAAGTTGTCACTACCATACGCGTCATCACAGACGCTCCAGTGAATGGATGGTAGAAGACCAGGGCTGCAAATGGAAAGATCAATGGCTGAGCAAGTTCTATGTGCCACACTGAAGTGTGTGGGGGCACCTGTATTCAAAAGACAAAGGTTGACATCCATCAGTAAGTTTGTGTGTCTTTACTATGACTAGTGACCACTGATCCACCTAACAAAGAGTTACCCACAATTAGGAAAAGTGGAGGATATGGGAAACCAATGTACACAATACTTTCCGAGGCATTTCACCACTAGGAAGGAGATACAACATTGCAGATTGTAAAATCCTGAGATGCTATTATCTGAACAGCCACAGTATCCAAAGTTATATCAAGAAACACAAGTTTGCTTGTCTACATAGAGTGCAGTATGTACGTGCAAACTTTACCAAACACCCTATCACAGTCAGCATGATTCTTGAAGTACCCCAGTAGCCATGAAGGACAGGGGTCCACAGTGCTGGAGGCCAAGTTTCTTGAAGGGCAATGCAAAAGTGGGGACGTACTTAAGAGATAATGTGGTTCAGCAAGATGTTGAGGAAAAAAACAGCTACAATTCCATAGGAGAATCATGCTGTCTGTGTACTGCGAATGCAAGATGGGTCATCTGCTGCTACTGCTACCACCACCAGTTGAGCCACTGTGGTATCAACACACAGTTTCTAACACACTTTTCTGTCATTTGATCTGGGGCCTCCAGGGCCACCAGCATCTCCACCTTGGTAACAGAAGAGGGACATGTGGAATCCGATAGTATGGGGGCCACCAGAAGCTCCTCCTTGGAAGAATTCTCTTTATATTTCTTCTCCTATGCGGTTTAGATGACTGGAGGACTTTTCTGAATTAGTTTCAGGGACTGATGAAGATCGTGAAGCCCTACGATCAAGCAGCCTATGGCTCCTTCAGCCACTGGCTGGTACCCAATTGCAGACATCAGAAACCTTGGAGGCTTGTGTCCAGAGGGACTGGCCTGAGAAATGAGAGAAGGGTGATGCCACTCCAGCTGGGGGATGGGGATCAATGTTCCTGGTGGGTGGCAAGCCATTGCTCCTGCAATGGGTGTGGGGAAGAAAGCAGAGGGAGCACCTGAACATCAGAGGGAGGGCCGTCTATAATAGGAATAATGGGCGAGAATACTGTTGTCAGAGACTGCAACATCGTTGTAGCTGTAGCATACATTGCCGTCATCCGTTTAGGGAATACACTTTCTCTTGGCCTCTTGCTACATTAGTCTGTCCTGAATCTTATACTCTGTATTTTTTCCACTCCCTCTGAAAGACATTGCACTCTGATGGGCAGGGAGAATGGTGCTCTCCACCACTGCCACAGAATTGTGAGGGACACGAGAAACGTTTGTGTGCAACAGTCATCCACAATCTCTACTGTCTGGGCTGGCGTCTCAACTTGAAGACATATGTCTGAATTTCACACACTTAAAGCACCACACAGGGGGAGAGGGACAAAGTTTCACACCACATTGGTGTATCACCACCTTGACCTTTTCAGGCAATGAATAGCCCTCAAAGGCCAAGATGATGACACCAGTAGCAACCCTATTGTTCTCTGCCCCTGATGGACACAACAGCCCAAACCATATTTACAGCATTATGAGGAGTGATAGTCAGCGGAACATCACCGAGCTTGTCACAAGCTAACACCACCCATAACTGGGCAGGGAATTAAGAAAACTTTCAAACAGGCTATGAAGGCCCTACAATACCAACTGATCACCATGTCTTCCTCAGCCCTTAGGTGTCACCAAGTGCAGATTCAGATGTGCATGAGGTCAGCACACTGCTCTCCCAGGTGTTGTCAGTTTTCATGACCAGTGTTGCTACTTCTTAGTCAAGTAGCTCCCCAATTGGCCTCACAAGGGCTCACTGCACTCCACTTGCCAAGAGCACTCGGCAGACCCATCCAAGCAATAACCAAGCCCGACAGCACATAATTTCGGTGCTTTGGCGGGAACCAGTATTTCCAATGCTTCGAGGCCACTGGTGGGCAGGGAATACTGTTTTAATAAAAAATAATTTTGGAGATTGTTACAACTTCCCCAAATTTGTCCTCTATATCCTCCACAAAGAATAATGGCTTTCTGGTAAAAAAATTCCACCAGTCCTTGTACAAACCAGGTACAGGCGGGTGGACCACCCATGTTATTTCCAGATTTCCAGGAAAGGAAACATTTTGGCATCATACCTATCTGCCTTGAATAATTCCTTACCTTCTGAAGAGACTGCTGGGACCGTGTGACCACCAGTAGTAGAAAGCTCCATCCACTTCATATGCAAGTCATCCACCATGGTGCCACCCACCCCAAATGGGGGCTCAACCCCATGGGTGCCACCCAGCCTCAGCAATGGCTACCTGGCCAGAAATCTGCTGCTCGGAGTCCCATGCCCCAGTCACGATGGGCACATACTACTTGGCATACATGGGGAGTTTCCAGCTCACGCACCATCAGTGCAATCCCTGCGTGGTCAGTGAGCTACCATCATGCAGGTACTTGACGACACCCCACATACCAGAATAGGTACCGGGTTGGGTTTTGAACATATAATCTTATTAGAAAGAAAGTGTACAAAGGCACAAAGGTGGAACATACACCACATTGGGCAATCTTTTCTGCACAATTTGCACTTCCAAAAAATTTGGAAGAGTGATGTAAAGTCAAACCCATAAATGGGGACCTTGTACCGATTAATGAGCAGGTGTAGATAGTGCTGAAAGTGAAATGGAGTACTAGGTCTTAAATCATGTACCAGGTCCAAGTGGGGGTTTGCACAAGGAAGACCATCTAATGGAAAGGCAGAGAGCGAAAGGGATAAGGGAAGTATAGGCTTGCAGCACACAAAGGGAAGTAGTGCTGCAATCGTTGGAGCCTCATGTTTGCTAAGCACATACTCACAAAAGAGTTGTGGGCACCCTCGAGGGTCCAGTGGGAGTGGAAGTACATATACAAACATAGGTTCCGTGTCTGACAGTGTGGGACACATCTCAATCGTCTCCCGAATAGCCTTTTCCCAAGATTCCTGTTTTTTCTCATTACCTACTTTAGAGGGTTGGTATTTTCTGAGGCTTATCCACTGTGTGGGTAGGAACTGAAGGAATGTGCAGTCCTGGAGCTCCTTCATCCATGGATGGTGGCAGACCACTGGTCCGTGCATTCCTGTGGAGAGTCCTGTTACCAAAAGATATCAGAGAATGCTGCTGCTTCTCTGGCTATATGTGGGAGTGAAGACTCAAGAAGGTTTTGCAGGAATCACGAGGTGATGGCCTGTCCCCCATGAGCTAATTTACTTGCGCTCCTGTAAGAGGTTGACGTAGAGGGTAGGCAAGGATTAGGTACTCAAAGTACTGCTGATGACCTGTCTAGAGTATAGTAGTAGAGTAGTTACCATTTAGGCACCGCAATCACAGGTGGGAAATACGGTTTCACATCACAATGGTAGACCACAATTCTATTAGGAAGCAAAACCCATAACAACTAGGATGAACACTTTGGTGTCAAATACGCAGTAGACCCATCGCTTTTCCATGTTTTCATGTAATCCCTCATCAGTCTATGGCAGTCAGTCCTGGAGAAACTTTAAATACTGTACTATGTTCAGGCCCTTATAGGGCTTTACAGTAAAGGGTATGTAGGACTCACTGCTTTAATTAAGACAATATCACTTCGTAATATACTGAAGGAAGAGATTTCTTCAAATATACTGTTGATATTATCGACAAGAACATCAACTCACTAGATGTCAATGACCTGTAAGTCTGCGTGCAAACCATGAACAAAGGTAGTAAGTTTTTGCAGTTCACTTGATTTTGTTGTCCTATGACGTGTTCAAAGAAGGGAAGTTCTTGGGATGGTAACAGTCTGCATTGCAAAGACACTAGTAGCTCCAATATGACGTCAGAAAGAACATCTGACTTCTGTATCATGTGCATCCCCACAGGTTATCCAAAGATATCGTGAGATTCATTTCAGATTTCTGCTTCACACATATACGGAGATAGGCCTTCCTTCTACTGTTAAGTGTGTGCTCTGGGGGCAACTAACAGTTCGTATCAGCTAGGAGGAAAACTAATTACAGAAATAAGACTAGTAAACAGAAAATGATGTAAAAGTGAGAGTGTCATTGATCTGAGTGAGGGCCAACCAAATCATCCTACATACTGTGAAACAATGGACGAAAGGCTACTTGTTATAAATTAGTAAAAAAAACATCACTCCACACGTAAGCAATAACTGGAGTACTGAAGGTTTCACACAGAACACAGAGAAAATGTTGTGGGACGAGATATGCATTGCACCATTTGGGAAGAATTATCTTTTCTGAATAATTTTTCAGAGTACGTGTTCCCCAGAGCATACTGGACAAAAGCATTATAAAACTTACTTGTTCAGGCAGAAAACTTTGAGGGCCTAGTTCCTTTTTAGATAAGTGCGAGCATAACTTACGGCTTAAATTGCATGCCTGCAGTTTATTGTATGAAAATATCAGGAGACTTTACTTTGCATTTCAAGGTATGCGAAAAGAAGGCCTTGCTTTTCATTGGGCAGTTTGTGTTTAACTATGTCACTTAACCATTTATATTTAATTTCTTCAGCATGCTTAATAATTTTCCTGTGTTTAGAATTAACTGATTTTTGGGACATAAAACATTGTTCAACTAAACAGCAACATTTTTGTGACGTGCTTTGAGTGAGGAAAGTAATGTGAGCAGCTCCACGTTTCTGAAGCTGACATGCCATATATGCCAGTTTCTGTACTTAGGTTGGTTGGTTTGGCTTATAAAGGGGCCAAACTACAGAGTCATCAGTCCCTTTTTCCTCATGCAAATAAGGCTCAAGGTAGACCACCACCCAAAGTACGTTTGGGAAAGTAAAAGGGGAAAAGGAATGGGGAACCACACTTAAAAGAGAAAACAAAAGGAACGAACAAATAATGGGAAAAACGTACACCACAAGGAAAAGTAGAGGAAGGTATTAAAACATATAGACACGTTCTTGGCTGGCTGATCACTAGAATAAAAGAGTATGAACCAGCCACTCTGCAACACGGTAAAATATCCACCCCAAAAAGACAAGGCGAGATGAATACACGCAGGAAAAAGACGGACACCAAGACAAACAAAGGCAAAGAAATGGTGACAGAGTTAAACTGGAGGGAGGGTGGAGGCCTTTGAGAGAAGGCCTGATGACCAGCCTTACATGGCACGATAATAAGCCCCCTCACGAATAAAACATAAAACTAAATCTGCCGTTGAGGCACTGTTGCCCAACACTGTAGGTAGGGTCCTGGGAAGGTTAAAAGTCCACTGTACAACAGCTAAAACTGGACAGTCCAGCAAGATGTGGACGACAGTCATGTGGGATTCACAGCGACACCGAGGTGGGTCCTCATGACGGAGGAGGTAACCATGTGTTAGTGACGTATGGCAGATGTGGAGCTTGCCAAGGACAACAGATTTCCTGCAAGCTGCTCGCATGGATGACTGCCACACATTCATTGCCTCCTTAATAGCACATAGTTGGTGTACTCGGGGTGCGCCATTCAGTATCCCAGACTGCGAGAACTTTGCAACGGAAGAGCGATTGCAAATCAGTCTCTGGTGGGCCAATCTCCAGAGATGGTTTACTGGTGGCCTGTTTGGCCGGGTGGTCAGTGAGTTCATTGCCTCGTACCCCGACGTGTCCTGGGGTCCAAATGAAGGTCACTGAGTGTCCACTGTTGCAGACGGCATAAAGAGTCTCCTGGATTGTCAGTACCACAGGGTGTCTAGGGAAGCACTGGTCGAGAGCTTCTAGGTTGCTTAAGGAATCACTACAGATGGCGAATATGAGCGGATATGATCAACAAGAGCACAGCAGATGGCAACCAACTCTACAGTGAAAACCCTGCAGCCATCCGGCAAGGAGCGCTGTCAGTATGGCTAACGTGAGCGTAGCAAACAACACCGTCGACCATTGATCCATCCGTGCAGATTATTTCTGAGCCCTCAAACTCGCCGAGCAGAGAGAGAAATTGCCAGTGGAGGGCCTCAGGTGGAACTGAGCCTTTCAAGCCTTGCAACAGGTCCAGCCGAAGCAACAGCTGAGGTATGGACCATGGAGGTGTACAGAAGTGGGCCCACAGGAAAGGTAGTAAGGGGAAAGCGTAAAGTTCATTAAGAAGTGATCAGACACGGACAGCGAAGGGATTTCCAGTTCTGGGTCACCGTTGCGGGAGATTTTTTGCCATGTTGGGGAAAAATGAGAGGGTAATTTGGATGGCGAGGTGAACTAAGTATAAGGGCGGTATAATTCGCGAGCAATAGTTGCCACCAGAGCCGTGTTGGAGGAACGCCAGCTTCCACAAGGAGTCTGTTCACGGGGCTCGATCGGAAGGCTCCCATCACGAGGCGAACACCACAGTGGCGGATAGGGTCCAGCACATCCAGGGCAAAGGGCGATGCTGAACCACACACCATCCTCCCACAATCAATATGGGACTGTATGAGGGCTTGGTACAACTGCAGCAGAGTAGGACAATCAGCATCCCTCTCGGTGTGGCTCAGGCATCAAATAAGATTTAGGTGCCGTTAGTGCTTGTTCTTAAGCTGACGAAGATGGGGAAACCAAGTTAACCGGGTGTCAAAGACCAGTCCCAAAAAGCAGCAAGTCTCCACTACATCTAGTAGTTGATCATCGAGGTAAAATTCTGCACGGGGGTGGACAGTATGATGATGACAGAAGTGCATGACAAGTTTTGGCAGCAGAAAACTGAAAGCTGTGAGTGAGGGCCCATTACTGCATCTTCTGTATAACTCCCTGCAACAACAGAAGAGGAGCAGAAGGAAATACAAAAAATGTCAGCGTATAGGCGGGGAGATACTGACAATCCTGCTGCTAACGCGAGAGCATTGACAGCAATTAAAAAGAGTGGGACACTCACGACAGATCCTTGCGAGATCTCTTTCTCTTGTATATGGAGTGCACTGTGGGAAACACTGAGCAAACTCTGAAACTGTGGCATGACAAATAGTTCTGTATAAAAAAAAAAATCTGGAGGGGGACCCGGAGACCCCACTCATGCAGAGTAGCAACGATGTGGTGTTGCCAAGTGGTATCGTAGGCCTTCGTGAGGTCAAAAAAGATGGCAATAACGTGTTGTCGCCAGGAAAAGGCCTACTGAATGGCAGACTCCAGGTAAACCAACTTGTTGATGGTGAAGCGTCCTTGGCGAAAACCACCCTGGGGCGGAGGCAGAAGGCCCCGAGTCTCAAGGAGCCAACACAACCGCCAGCTCATCAGCAGCTTGCACAGGACATTGGTGAGGCTGATGAGACAACAGCTATCAACATCTAGTGGGTTCTTCCAAGGCTTTAGCACTGGAATGATGATAGTTTCCCACCATTGTGGTGGGAATTAGCCATATCTCCATACGTGGTTGGTGTTGGGAATCCGCTGTCAGATGTTTCAGCATTTGAGAATGGATGCTGTCTGGGACAGGGGATATGACGACGGTCAGCAAGGGCACAGAGAAATTCCCACTCACTAAAGGGAACATTACAGCTCAGGGTGGCATGGAGCAAAAGACAGCTGCTGTTGTTCCACCCTCTGTTTGAGGAGATGAAAGATGGGGTGGTAATTCTCAGACAGAGAGATGCGAGCATAATGCTCAGCAAGATGCTCTGCAATTACCTCTGGATCGGCAGATACAGCTCCATTTGTGGAAATTCCAGGTACACCTGCAGAGTCCAGATAGCTGTAAAGTCAGCAGAGCTTGGTCCAAACCTGGGAGGGGGAGATTCGTGTTCCAATGGTGGAGGCATAGTTTTCCCAACACTCCTGCTTCCTTCGTTTGTTGAGAAGGCGAACTTGGGCATGGAGCTGTTTGAAGGCAATGAGGTTCTCCAGGGGGGGGGGGGGGTTGGCACTTATGACGCTGCAGGGCCCACCTACGGTCTCCAATGGCCACAACAATTTCTGGCGACTGCCAAGGCACCGACTTCTGTCAGGGACAACCTCAGGAACAAGGGACTGTCGATTCAGCTGCAGCAACAATGGTGTTAGTGACGACATGGATCGCTTCATCGATGGTGGCATGCAGTGGATCCTTAATATAGGTAGCGGATAAGAAAGAGTCCCAGTTAGCCTTGGGAAAAGCCCACCTGCGCAAGCATCGAGATGAGGGATGCTGGGGTAGGGACACGAAGAGTGGAATGTGGTCACTACTACACAAGTCGTCATGTGCTCTCCAGTAGATAGATGGGAGAAAGCCAGGACTGCAAACCGAGAGATCAATGGCTGAACAGGTGCCATGTGCTACACTAAAATGCATGGGGGCACCTGTATTTAGGAGGCAAAGATCAAGTTGAGTTAGTAAGTCCTCAACATCTTTCCCGTGGCCAGTAACCTTGGTGCAACCCCACAAAGAATTATGGGCATTAGAATCACCCAGAAGGAGAAAAGGTGGGGGAGTTGCGAAATGAGTGCAGCCAATAAATGAGGCAGTGCATCACCATCTGGAGGGAGGTAGAAGTTATTGACAGTAATTTCCTGTAGTGTCCTCAACCTGACAGCCACAGCTTCTAAAGGTGTTTGAAGGGGCACAGGTTCACTACAAACAGAGTTAAGGACGAAGATACAATCTCCACCTGATTGTCTGTCACAGGCAGAACGGTTTTTGTAGTACCCCTGATAGGCACGAAGGACAACGCAAAAAACAGGTGTAACGCTTGAAAGTTGACGTTAACTCAGCCAGGTGGTAGAAAAAACCACCAGTTTCTCTGGACGACGACGCTTTCTGGAATCGGGGAAGGCATGTGCTGCCCAAGGAGGTAAGCTATGCCTCAGCATCACCTGCTGCCACCGGTTGAGTATTTGTATCCACTGCAGATGAGGCAACAGAGATCCATGTCCTCAGGGGACGCTAAAATATCCACCTCATCCTCAGATGGAGAACTGGTTGGGAGTGGTGGTGTTGGGACCACCAGATGCTGTTTCTTAGCAGTCCTCTTCTTGATTTGCTTGCCCTCTCGATCTTCAGGGGTTTGCTGAGAGGACGTCTCCGAAGTAGCTTCAGGCATGGAGGAAGATTGTGAAGCTCTTTGGCCAGCAGCTTGTGCTGCTTTAGCCTCTGGCGAGTGTCCACTGTGGCATTAGTGGATACCTTGGAAGAGAGATTCCCAAGAGACCCCTTCCGCACGAGAGGAGCGGGAGGAGGCTTCTCCAGCAGGGGTGGGGGGGTGGGGGGGGGGGGGGGGAGATCGATGTCCCCTGCGTTTGGGGGGGTGGGGGTGGTATTGCTCCAGAAGTAGGTGCTTTGGGAGCAACAGAAGAAGATTTGTCCCCTACCACCAAAGTGACAGACATATTGTAGTGGCCCGGAGGGCCCAGTTTGTGGCACAGTGTATGGAATTACCGACACTTGTGACAGCGATGTTGAAGTAGCTCCAGCATACGTGAACGTCAATCGAATGATGTGTAATTGTTCAAATTTACGTTTAGCCTATTAGTAAGTCAACCAGTCCAGGGTCTTGCACTCCATGATTTTCTGCTCCTTTTGGATTACTGGACAGTCTGGCGAGCAGGGGGCATGGTGGTCTCCACAGTTGATACAAGTGGGAGGAGGCGCACACGGAGTATTTGGATGCAGTGGATGTCCGCAGTCTCAACATTTGGTGCTGGAATCTCAGCAGGAAGACTTGCCCGAATTTCCAGCACTTAAAAGCACCACAGGGGGTGGGAGGGAGGGGGAGGAATGTATGGTTTAATGTCACAGCGGCAAACCATCATCTTGACCTTTTCAGGTAATGAATCACCCTTAAAGAACAAGATGAAGGCAACCGTATTGTCTTTAGGTCCCCTGTAAATGCACCGGAAGAAATTAACACCCCGGTGTTCCAAAGTGGCGCAGATCTCATCGTCAGACTGCATTCTGTACTTACACTTGCGAACTGTCTCCTATAAAGTTTTACTGTTCATCCCTTGAATACCTCAAATACTGCAAATCGTAACTGTGGCCATACAAAAAATAAACATAATGTAAGAACTTCCCTCAGAACAAGAAAATGGAATACAACGACAAATTTTAAAAAGCCAGAATTATTTTTGCTAAAGGAAGCTATTCAAGATACAAATTGAATGACACCCACTCAACAAATGCAAAACGACTAGACAAAGTAACAATTTTTGGCAAGTACTAGTGTGAGAAAAATCTTTTGGCTATTTCTGACAGTTGGCTACTGTCTGGTTAGCAACCCAGTGCTGTAGAAAGTCAGTAACACCCAAAAGCGGCAATCGGCTCTCAATGAACACCATTTTCTTCTCTGAGTGGAAGTATGACTGCAGTATAGTGGGTCGACGGAAGCGTCCGATCCCACCCGTCAGCGTTGACCCGTGATGTCAGGCTGCTGTTGCGTGTGACATCATGGAGCCTGGTGTGTAAGTGTGGCGTGTTTGTAGGTGTCGTCGTGTTGCTATTCGTGGTGCCCTCTGGTGGTGTGTTTAGGGGTTTCATGTTGTGTGAAGTATTGAGTTCAGTTTGGTGTTACTGTTTGTTCTGGGTGGTTCTGGTTTTGGATGTATATGGAGAAGAATTTTTTCAGTGAGTTAACTGATTTAGTGTTGTGTGAAAGTTGTTGTGCTGTTCGCTGTAGGTCGTGTGTTAATTTGAGTAAATTAATTTGTTGCTGCTGTTGTTGTTAGGTAGGGATACGACTGACAAAATTAAGTGTGCATTTGCATTCTGAGATGGGGGCAAGTCCGATGGAGCCGATTAAGTTTCTGCAGCTGTTTGGCTTGTCGGTGGAGGTCATGAAGAGTGTGGTTTGTAGTCATGACATGAAATTGGCAAAAGTTCCAGCATCTCGGACCAGGTATGGTTTTATGTGGCGGTGCCGTAGGAATAGCCTATGGCGCTCCATACGTCATGGTTTGAGAAATCTATGTTGGTCATGCGCGAGATTGTGTTATTGACGTACTACTTTTGTTATAAATCCTCTCAGTTTTTGTGCGCACCAGACTGGTGCGAGCGAGAGGAGTGTGCTTGACTGGTTTTCGTTTCGTCGTGAAGTGTGTTTGGAGTTTATTAAGTACAGGGGTAAGTTGGGTGGGCCTGGGGTTGTGGTGGAGATGGGTGAGTCACAGTTAGGGAAAAGCAAGTACGGGAGAGGAAAGTCTGTAGTTGCTGTCTGGGTGTGCGGGGCAGTTGTATTGGGGAGGGGGGGGGGGGGGGGGGGGTTAGGTGTTTGGTATGTGTTTTTAGGGTTTTGGAGGGGCGAACTAAGAGGGAATTAGTAGGGTTAATTGAGGAGTTTATAGAACCAGGTTCTACTGTAGTTTCTGATGCTTTTTCTTCTTATAAGGGGTTGTATGAGAGGGGGTACAATCATTTAGTAGTGAACCATAGTTTACAGTTTAAAAATTGAGACAGGGGCTTGTACAAATACCATAGAGGGGTCGTGGGGGGCCGTTAAGTCGGTTCCTGGGAGGGGGAAGAGGCACTCTCCTAACCTTCAGTCGCATTTAGATGAGTTCTGTTGGCGGAAGAGTGCCCCTGAGGACATTTTTTTAAGGGTTACCAGTAAGATATACAGGACGAAGGTGGGTGGTTAGGGTGGTTTGTGTGGAGGGGTGGCTGTGGCTTGGGGGGGGGGGGGGGGGTGTTTAGATGTCAGTAGTGTTTGTGAGGGAAAAGGGGGGGGGGGAGTGTTGGTATATGATATAGTTGTGGGGCATCTATTTTGTTGCAGTTTTTGTTGATTTGTAGTGTGTGATTCAGATTCATTTATTTTTGTTTATGGGTATTTTATTCTGGGGTAATGGGTGAATGTGTTGGGGCGGGGGGTTGCCCCGCCCCCCCCCCCCCCCTCTCTCTCTCTCTCTCTCTCTCTCTCTCTCTCTCTCTCTCTCTCTCTCTGTGTGTGTGTGTGTGTGTGTGTGTGTGTGTGTGTGTGTGTGTGTGTGTGTGGCGCACGCACCTTTGTGCAATTGTGGTGGCTGACCTAGGTTGCAGCACCAAGTTTTTATTTTCCTTTTTTTAGTGTATTTGTTGTGTGTTGCAGGGGCTGGTAGGGTGATTCTGAATTGTGTGGTTTGTGGTATTGGTGATTTGGTATTGTGTATCGGTTTGTAGGTATGTAGTTGAAGGGAAGTTTTCGATTCCAATGTGTGGTCGTATCTGTGGGGGTTTTTGTACTGTGCCGCTGTTGCCTATGTGGTGAAGGGAACTGTTTGATTCCAAGGTGTGGCTGTAGTTGTGGGTGTTTTGGTTTCAGGAGCCACTGTTGATGTATGTAGGTGAAGGGAACTGTTCAAGTCAAAGGTGTGGTCGTCATTGTGGGTGTTCTGGTATCGGGAGCTGCTGTTGACGTATGTAGGTGAAGGGAAGTGTTCGATTCCAAAGTGTATTTGTGGCTGTGGGTGTTCTGGTATCAGGATCTGTTGTTGACCTATATAGGTCAACGGAAGTGTTCGATTCCAATGAGTGTTGGGGGGTGGGGGGTTTCGATGTATTTTCATGTTTGTTGTCATGTTTACGTAATGACATCAGAGGCCACATATTGGAGTGGTAGTGGATAGTTGTTTCCGCCTTATTTGTGACACCATGGGTCAAAGTAGACAAGTAGAATCTGACTCTTCCGTATTTCCCAGTATAGCTTCTTAAAAACACACAAATAACAGTAACATTAAGATTTTACGTCTCTCGTGTTCCAGAAATCTTCAGAAATCATCACTTACGTTCAGCAACAGGGAAAATACACAACAATACACTTGAGAGACTGAGAAGTATTTGATGATAGTCGTCTGTTTTGACCAGTGACATCAATGGCTGCTACGACACCAAATCCAAACGAAGTGAAAGTAAAAAGCATAGTTGGGATGACAGACTGATCTGTAGCTTTGCCCAAGGTCTAGGTTAGGTTAGCACACAACAGTCTGGTTGAGGGTTGGCAAAGTTACTGAACGTGAAAGCAAAAAACATGATTGTGATTGCTTAACCTGTTAGAAAAAAGTCACCACTGATATAAAGGTGTAGCTGCCATGTTCCTCAATAAGCTTCACACAAATTTTGTACATCACTGGTCAAAGCCAAGGGCCAGTATCAAACATTTCTCTTTATCCAAGATCAACATGTCTAGTATCTCTGAAAATAACTTTCAGGCTTATATAACTTTGGCTGACAAGGTATGCTTTATAAG
This sequence comes from Schistocerca cancellata, assembly GCF_023864275.1. Lineage (NCBI taxonomy): Eukaryota > Metazoa > Arthropoda > Insecta > Orthoptera > Acrididae > Schistocerca > Schistocerca cancellata. Next base: position 72,763,405 of record NC_064637.1, on the reverse strand, counting down.
AGTAAAGTTAAACAAGGCGCACACATAGATTTTTAAAAATTACCTCATTTCCTGGTTTCAAAAGCCTCAGAGCTGCCTGTGATGCATAATGAGCTGCCAATACTACATCTGCTTTGCGACCTTTCACCTTGTTATTGCGATTCGCACCAACTACTACCGTGTGGGCAACAACGGCAATAAAGCCGTCAACATGGGCACCCAGATCACTATTAGATAAAATTACAAAATCAGTGCATAAAAATAAGAATCGAACTTACATGAAAATACTTTTCATGTCATTTAAACCCCCCCCCCCCACACACCCACACACCCACACACACACACACACACACACACACACACACACACACACACACACACGGGAAAAAACAAAATATTTAAAGTTCTGAACTAAATTTTAATTATATTTTTACTATAGGTACGAATATCAGATGAATTCTATAAAACCACCTGTATCTAATTTACTCAGAGTGACATTTAAATGCTATTTTCTCCTCTCCAAAACAGAAGATTCAAATACACTTGCCTCATTGTTACATTTTTCCTACAATTAGCGTCAACATTAAGACTTGCAACAGTATTAGCCTACTTGAACTTTCATATACAAACTGCAGTTAACAGACACCATGGTGACTGAATCCTTCACAGAGATACACTACTTTAAAAATGTGGAAATATAGAAGCATTTAAATATATTAAGAATAATCAAGTAACTCACACTTTAACCATGTCATCATTCTTCAGTTCAACATCAGGTTCACCGTGAGAGGGGGAAAAATGGCAAATACAGTTATTCACAGACACACTTGTGGGGAATGCTATTCCTGGAAAAAGAAAGTATAATTTATACTATTAAACTGAGATTCCATCTTATACTGCAGATCAAGCAAACCGTGTTTAGACAATACCATAAACTAAACAATACCTTTTTTAAGTTCCTTTTCTTTTTTGAAAACTTTGCTTGTTTCATCCAAAATAAGCGTGTCCCCAAACTCGCATATTTCTCTGACAGACGCACCAGCAACACATCTATCGATAACCTGCCTCAGGACCCCTACAAGAGATCGAAATACATGCTAATCACACAAATATTGCGAGCAGAGAAATCAATGGTGTCAGAAATTGCTTCTAAAACAAAAACGCACTCTAAGTTACCCAGTACATGCGACTTCTAAGTAAATGTCTTGTGTCTAGTTGAAAATCTTTTACAATTAATTGAAGCTTCATTGTCTAGCCACTACCGACTGCACAAGACATTTAACTGAGCTGAATTCTGTACGAATGTAATGGGTGACCAAGCGTTACATGTGCTGTTTATGTAACAAAACATCCACATATCGACGAATGTACGTAAAGCCATCACAGTGAAAGAGAAGAAAGACCAAACCGGACAAGGATCATCCTCGTTAAACTCACACTAGCTATTAAATAAGCTCTGCCCACATGGCAGCAAGCAGCCAAACGCAAGCATCCCATATGGGCCGACGTTTTCTTCTTCAGACTATACCCACAAAGGACACTATAAACATTCCAAATTCACAGTGAGGCAATTTTCCATCGTTCACACAAATGTACTCACTGTTAACGATGTCACCAGCCATTTTATATTTGGTGACAACCAAATCCTCCGCGATAGTCTTTTCCGCGACATCTTCTTTGTCGGCCATGTCTTCTTCGTACTATAAGGTCACGTGACGCAGAAGCGGGAAGTCGATGTAAATGAAACGAAACACAAAGACAATCCAAATTAGAGATATAAGTTTGTTTACATCTATCTGCCACGATGGCTGCAACGAAATTAATTTTATCAGTGTTCAACTAGCACGTAAACACCAGCGTTAACACTGCAAGCTTGGCTCGTAAGTTTAGGTACAAAATAATCTGTTGATGCATACGGCTACAATAATTTTAAGTTTTGTTTATAAGAGGTTACTTACAATAAAAGGAGCATCTGAAAGCTGTTTGGGACGCATTTTCGTTTCAGACAGAGCTACACTGTTGTCTTCTGTAGGGAAGCCTCAAAAAATTTGGTATGAAGTCACACTTTGCTCTCTTTCTCGAGAGTAAGTTAGTCAATTACCAGAAACCAAGACAAAATACTGGCGATCCGTACACACAAATGCATGGAGGTAATACAGTCGTTTAAACAGAAATCACACTTCAGGTTGGTTTTGCAGTGAGAACATAACGAACATACAAGAAACTTATTAAGATATGTAATGAATCATTTGACCTCAAAGTAACTTCCATAAAAAAAAAAAATTGTCCGATCAACTGTAACCTCATCAGCTGTTTACCGGTCGTGATGGCCTATGAAAACTGTATCCCTCTCCTTTTCACTTACAATAAGTTATCTATTAATTTTACCGACACAGCGCAGATTGAGATGCAAGCCTCATTGTAGTGTATTACGTTAAGGCACAAAAAACTACTTATTTTGAAAATATTTTATTATATTTACTGCTGTATAATTTAAATTTATTATCTGTGAAAGAGAGATAGGGACTATCTCTTTGCTCTGTGACATTGCAGTCCATTGTGTATAGATGATGTAAAGTTGTGATGCAAATAGAGAAACCATACTCCCTTATAACGTATCTATTCATGAGAAAATTTGATTAAAACGTATCCTTTATAAACAATTTTTAAGACATCATCATACTATGAGAAAATATCATTCACTTTAGCAGACAAAAGTGTGTGTGTGTTTGGCTCGATATTTGTGCGTTTAAGAAACAACGAAGGACCCAAAATGTAAGCTTATAATACCATTTGTGATTTATTTATTTATTTATTCATTCACCAGTAGAGAAATTTCTTTGTGTAGAGGTCGTTATTACACATAGGTGTGATAGAGATGAGACACGGGGAAAATGTTTTCGTTGGAAGTTGAAGGTGGCAAAGAAGGTGATGCATTGCTTCTAACAGCAATTATCTTTCAACTTGAACGTGATTTTCAAGGTGATTTGGAGTGATTATTTAAATTAGAATCTTAATTGATTTGAAGCAAGCGGCACATTTCACGTATAAAGTGATAAATTATTCAATGTCGTAGCAAGGCTCACCGATGGTCAAATAAGCAAATCCTATTTTCGTTCTCCTACGAATTAACTCAGAGAAAAGAGGACAAATATTGCTAAACGCACTGTCAAAGATATACTTTGGCTGAAGAACCTGGTTGAGGCTATATTACATTTCGTCAGTCTCGTATTTGGTGTGGTGGTGGTGGTTAGTGTTTAACGTCCTGTCGACAACGAGGTCATTAGAGACGGAGCGCAAGCTCGGGTTACGGAAGGATTGGGAAGGAAATCGGCCGTGCCCTTTCAAAGGAACCATCCCGGCATTTGCCTGAAACGATTTAGGGAAAGCACGGAAAACCTAAATCAGGATGGCTGGAGACGGGATTGAACCGTCGTCCTCCCGAATGCGAGTCCAGTGTGCTAACCACTGCCGTATTTGGTGTGCTTTATATTATAACTACATTATAACTTATGTCCAATAACTAAATGCTGTTCTAAAACATTAGCATATTGAGGATCTCTCGAAAAGGGGAACAATATATTGATATTAATTGTCAGATAATGAATGACTGGCGTTTATAGATTTCAGGAGATGTATAAGGAACAGTTAGCGCTAAAAAATGTAATTGTTCACGGTCATATAGTTGGTACCCTTCCACCGAATGGAAAGAGAGATACACTTACACATGTTCCAGTTTTGGTTGGAGTCCTGCCATCTTCAAAAATTTTATTATTTACCATCACAGTTTCTAGAGCTTCTGGGACTTGTCATTGCCAATAATTTACAAATTAAGCATCAAACACGAAAATGGGACTGAATCTTCGAAACATATTGGTTATCTCGTAAAAATGAACTACAACTCATCATTAGGACAAAAAAAACACACATTAGAAGGACTGATACACATGCAAAGGAGTTAAAAGGTGGGTGACTGTCAGCTGCCTATAAAGTATAAAGCAAAGTCTACCAGCTATGTTTTTCATGAGATTTTTACCCAAACAAGAACATCTTCATATTAAGACATGCAGACGAAGTATACTCCTGGTACTGGTCCAGGATTTCAGCTGGTGTTTCAGTTACTTTCAAGAGTAAAGGAAGAAGTTTACTTTCCTGACACTGAATTGTAATTTATTGTGCAAGTTACAACATACTTCACGGAACTTCCACATTTATTTAACGGCGTGGGGTCTGCTGTTTATGTACGTTTTGTAATAGTGCCGCTATATAAATAACTAGTATGTAGTTGAAATGTTTTCGCTTTCAAAGAAAGAAAACACAGCAACAGTTGTAATTTTTCGCACGAATCAGAACATTCTTTAAACGTCAGCAGACTTATGTAGTGTTGGAGGGGCTTCTTAAGTACTTTTCATACTGCATACTGCTATGTAAATAATGTGTATAAAGTGGGCAGGATGTAAAAAGCATAGACAGAAATACTTTCCTAATTTGCAATGAATAAACCAGCAGAAAATATAAAAAAAGCCGCTTTAATTCTCGTATTATAATAGCTGCTGCAGTCACAGCACTACTTCGACAACAGCGACATCTACCGATGCCTTCGAGAAAACCAAAGTATATCTCTGAAAGGAACGCAGCCACAGTACCTCTCGTGACAATATATATATGGGAAAATATATATATATGGGAAAAGAAAATGGAGAAAGAAACGATGAAAAAATGAATGACCAAGTAATGCTCAAGTTAACCACTGTCCTGCAGGCGAAAATGTATATATATATATATATATATAATGCTCAAGTTAACCACTGTCCTGCAGACGAAAATGTATATATATATTTGAGCATTACTTGGTCATTCATTTTTTCATCGTTTCTTTCTCCATTTTCTTTTCCCAAAACCTCTTAATTCTGGCTATGTTCCTATTTGCTTCACTCTGTCCATATTTTGGCTGTTTTCTTCGTTTCCTTTACTTCAGATTTCGTTTCCATAATTTTGTTTCTGAATTTGTCTCTTTCATTTATCATTTAGTTATTGATTCCTGCTTATTTTAGGTCTTCTTTTACTTATTGAATACATTTGGTTGTTTTGGTTGAACTGTTTTCTAGATAAAAACAATCCACTATGTGAGTCTGTTGTTATAAATATTATGCATATGTCCATAAAATGTTACTCGTTGTTTTCTGATCATGTCTGTGTGTTCATATAATTCTTTGTTTTGTCACTTCATCTATGTACCAACTCTGTGTACTGCTCCAAAAATTTTCTCATGATTTTATGTTCTACTTTTTCTGTCTCTGTGATGCCTGAAGCTCCGATTGTGGCCGTTTCTGACGTGTAGAGTGCTTCTCAAAGTACAACTGTACTTAAGTGCCTGAGTTTAGCCTGCCTTGAAATATTTCTTTTATTGTAGTGCGTCCATGATAGTTTGTACATTTTCTGAAGTTCTTCTGTTCTTTGTATTCTGGGTGCCTTGTTTGATCCTCCTATTTGTATATATTCCCCAAGATATTTCAATTTTTCCATAGAGTTAACCTTCTGTATTATGTGTACATGTTGTGGTAGTTGTTGATCTTTCTTTCCATCTACAGCGTCTTCTCATACAATATCTATAAACCTTTTTTCACAGAGACATCATGTAAGTATTCCAGTGCTTCTTGTCTATTGTTGCTAAGTTTTGCCAGGTCATCTGCAAATGCAAATGCCAGGCATTTTATGATCATCTTGTTTGCATACGTGCTGCCTTACTGAATACTTTTTACTTTTCTTCCCATTGTTTGATAACTTTGTCCAAGACAATGCTGAATAAAAGTGGCGAGAGACTGTCTCCTTGTCTGATCACTATATGCATCTTGAATGGATCTCAGATTTCTCCCATAAATTTTATTTTGAATGTGATGTCATTAAGTGCCTGTTGTATAAGTGTCCTAGTTTTTCTGTCTGCTCCACATTCTTCTAACTTGTCAAAGAGAATCGGCCTACCTATGGAGTCATAGTCCTTCTTAAAGTCCACTTATGTGACTACAGTGTTGTTTGTCTGTCTGATCGTCAGGAGCGTTCACAGGTTCCATATTTGACTAATACAGGACTTCCCTTTTCTGAAGCCTGCTTGGTATTCATCTATCTTCATATCAGTTTGTGTTTCTTGTCTGTTGAGTAATGCCTTGGAAACTATTTTGTAGGCGACCAGTAATAATGAGATATGTGTGCATTTATTAAAGTCTGTCTTGCGGCTCTTTTTGTGGTGTATATATGTGTGTGGGGGGGGGCGTCTATACCCTCACTGTAATAGAGGAACATAAAATAATGGGGAAAAAGAAGGTATCCATAAGGTATTCATAGTACAAATATCCTTTACACAATATATCACAGCATTATATAAGGTAGAATAAGCCTGCTTCAGACAAGATAAATCAATTATCAAACTTTTCCAAAAATATACCTGAGGTGTGTACTACATGGAGTAAAATACAAACTGCAATGTACTGTTTTGCTTGCAAGCATGTTCCATCCTCGTGGTCTCCCTTATAATTGGTCAACTTGATTATTTATATGTAATAAATTTATGTTGCATAAACTTTCATTGGAGTAAAAACTATTTTAGTACATGTTCTTTAAGATATGTTTTAAATTTATAGAGTTCCTTCACATTTTTATCTCTTTTGGCAGATTATTATATATCTTGACTAATTGGTGAAATGTAGTGGTTTGGGTTTTTGCTCTAGTGAGTTTATCCAGGTACAAACAATCACTGTATCTGGGTTTCTGGTCATGTATAGAGCTGTTTGAAGCATATGTACATTAGTTGGCAACAAATAAGCAACAAGACATATGTAATAGTCGAAGAAGAAATCGTGGCACATTACAGAAAGGCAAGATAGGAAAGTATTAGAAAATCTGGTGCACCTATCAAGTATATTCTTAAACTCATGGACTAATTCAATGGCTTATTTCAATAGTGGTACAAGTCCATTTTTGTTCAATTTGAGATACAGAGTCCTAAAGTTCAATGAGCACTGAAAAATCTGCTGTTGAGATACCAGAAATATTCAGGCACATGGCTTCCTGCTAGAGATTAACCTTTCTTTCTGTTTGTTTGGATCATTAATTTCAGAAGCATTATATTCAGAAAAGTGGATTTAATGGACTTGTACCACTATTGAAATTAGCCCTCCAATTAATTGCAGACTCATCAGTGAATAATATATATTAATACTAAATTGATGGTAAAATGATACTGATAAGCCTTTGCAAGAGTTTCAGAGTATCATGAGAGATTGTCTGGATTGTATACTGAAAATAACTGTATACTGAACTTAATAACTCATTCAGCATGTCGTAGAGATATTGTGAAGAAGCCAAACGAAAAAATCGGATTTGTGATAACATCAAGTGCCAGCATGTCAGCCTGGAACATACCAGCAGAGAAGCCTGTGAGACGACATCAGCCAATAGAACGTTGACTAGGACTACACAACAACAGGAGCAGCACCTAGAGGAAGAGAATATAAACTCTGCTAGAGCTAGCCTATGCTGCATTAGAGGAGCTGCACTAGAAGATCTGCACTAGAAGATGAGCCATAACTTGTGACCTATATTAACTGATTGCTTGGAAATTATATATGTCCAAGGACATTGCTTATTTACATGTTGCCATTTGCTTGCGACCCATCTTTCTAGAAACACAAATTAAGTACTGTCAATTTTACATATTGCAATAAACTCCATTAATAAGATTTGCTTCAATTGTTGTTTAGCTATCCGAAAAAGCAGCTTGCTGGCACCCTATATTACACGAGTGGGCATGATATCACAATAAAAATTCCGAGTACAATAATGAAGCATACATGAACAGACAAACACATAAAAAAGGACTATAATGAAGTGAAAGAACCAAACAAGATCAAATACACACTTGTGGACCACAAGCAGAAAGAAAGAAAAAACAATGCACCTAGGGAGTGGAGCTTCAAACCTACAAACACACTACAAAGGTACACATAGCCACTAACGGGCAGATAGGAAAGAAATTACTGTAAGATACTGAAAATGCCAAAACAAAGCAAAAGTAGACAAACAACTATGGACTGATGTGAGAAAACTAAGGCAAGAGGGGAAAAAGAGCCCACACAACTGCCAAGCTAAGTTTAAACTAAAGGTATGGGATGCCCTGATTATGACACATGATTAGCAAGCTGTGAATGAATCCAGTCTAAAAACTGACTACTACAACATACAGTTCATGAGTAATATGACTGATAAAATTAATGTACTATTAACAGACAAGCTAAAGGATACCTCAGTAATTCTTTAGTAATAACAAAGAAAATAAGCTACAATCTATAAATCAGAAATACAGTACTAACTGTATCTTTTGTTATGCTTATATGTAAATGTTTCCTCTTGAGCAAATAAATGCTGATGTTTTAAAAAATGTTATGATGCTTTTCCTATTGTTTTAATTGCCAGCACACTGTAGAATTAACCGTACAACCTTTATCAAGAACATCCATTATAAAATTGGTATCATCATTAATAAATTCCACTATTATTGTTATTTTCGTAGTGCTGATACTGTCTTATTACTTCTGAAATGGTGGATGATCTCTTGTAACATCACAGTCATTACTCAGTACTAAACTCATCAATGCGATGTTAATTAATTTATTTATCAAAAAAGCTCTTGTTGTATTCAGAATGAACAGACACACACACACACACACACACACACACACACACACACACACACACACACACACACACACACACACACACACACACACACACATTTGCAAAAAGTAAAAAAAAACAAATCATTATTCCAGAAAATACATGAATTTTCCCCTTTATCCATAAAAGAGCTTGTGCTGCCTTTTTTTCAAGTCTCTTGTATTTGAAATGTTCTAAAAATTCTGCTACTGAATAGTAGCAATGATTCATTAAAAATGTCCTGAGAGTTTTACCAGAATGGGAGTGATGATATAATTTCTACCTTATGTAGAATACTGTTGTAAATCTGTATAGCACTGTTCGAAGTGAAAGTTTTGTTAGCTAACAATCTTGCTGAGTGCACATCAGAGTATTCCTTTTGCCCTGTATCATGATCATGGATATTAAACTTTTTATTTATGTCTTTTAAATTCTTTCTGAGAAATTTACAAATTTCTAGTGTATATGTACGGGGGAGTGGAAGGATTTATGATATTTGAAGTTTTTGGAAATTTGTGCTAAGGTCTTCTTGGACCAAACTGCTGAGGTCACCGATCCCTAAGCCTACACACTACTTAACCTAACTTAAACTAACTTTCACTGTGGACAACACACACACCCATGCCCATGGAAGGACCTGAACATCCGACAGGGGAAGCCACACGAACTGTGACAAGACGCCCCTGACCGTGCGGCTACCCCACGCTTGGCTGATGCTCTTACAGTTCTTTTCTAAGTTAAGAAAATGAACGATCTTGGTGGTAAATTACCCCATAACATAATTTCATAGGGTGCTATAAAATAGGGCAAACTAGCCAATTTGGACAGTGTGAAAAGTTATTTTAACAGATATTAAATGTAGACTATACCATATTTTATTTAGCATTCAATTTATTTACATGCATATGCTACTTGAACTTATATTGAAGCCATAAGCCTAAAAATTTTGTTTCCAAGCAAGATGTAATGTTGTTGGAGTTTGTTGTCACACTGGTGTTGCATGCATCAACTTTTAAACAGAAATTTAGGATTTTTTTTATATTTATCGGTAGCTATAGTACTACAGTAGTAGTATCAGTAGGAACAATGGAAGTATCTGCGTATACACTGAGTTTTCAACATATTTCCTACAATGTTTCCTGTTACTATTAGGTGATTGATGTTTGCAACACTTTACAAACATGACTGAAACACAGATACAGTTTTCTGTGGCAGCATCAACAATGGTTGAATGGAGAAATGTTTGTGGCCAACTACTTCATATCACCACTCCACAGTGCTGACTAACATCTATAACTGAGCGAGGTGGCGCAGTGGTTAGCACATTGGACTTGCTTTCAGGAGAACGTCTGGCCATCCTGACTTAGGTTTTTCATGATTTCCCTAAATTGTTCCAAGCAAATGCTGGGATGGTTCCTTTGAAAGGGCACAGCCGACTTCGTTTCCCATCCTTCCCTAATTTGATGAGACTGATGACGTCGCAATTTGTTCTCTTCCCCCAAACAACCAAACCCTCTAAATCTGATGTCATTGAGATTTAATTGCGAGTTTTTGCATATGGTATTGAAATTGTACCAAAATATATATTCTTGTTTGTGAGGATGTTTGTATAGGATGTTAAAAGCACCCAATATTGCAGGGGATGATTGTAAACACAAAAACAAGGAAAAAATGTCTTATAACAATGGGTCCTACAAAGCATACAATTTGACATATGACCATTTGCTCAGAGGACTTGCTCAAATGGTGTCCATTCACCGTAGCAGATAACTCTGCCCTTCAGCGTAAGGACTCATGCACTCTCTGAAATCGTCCTAAATGGTTCTGAATGTGCCGAGATGCATGGAAGACACAATCATGTAGGAGGGCACATCGAGTGGCATAGACCAATTGCTTTCTGTATCCCCATAGTCAGAAGTCCAGTGGATTTAGGTCAGGGGAATCAGAAGGCCATGGTATGGAACCTCCCCTACCAATCCACCAGTTTCCATATGTCCTCATCAGGTGCTGGAGCACAATGCAGAGAAACTGTGCTGGTGCACAATCATCCATGAATCACATCTATAGTCTGTTCTGACATGGCACATCCTCCAGCAAGATAGCCAGAAAGCCTTGGTTAATCTCTGTGGTAGCATGTACGACCCCAGCAGTGATCTATTGCCAAGAATATCTACCCAACTTTGACTGAGAATCGATCCTGACGCCTTATTTATTGAACAGCATGTGGATTTTCCCAATGGAAATTTACAATGCTATCTTGTGTAAACCCTGCATCATCGGTAAACAAAATATTGGAGGCACACTGTGTATCTGCACCACACTGCTGCAAGAACCATTGACAGATCTGCACTGTGGTAGGATGGTGTTGTGCCCTAACTGCCTGGACGCACTGAACATGGCATGGGTGAAAGAATTGAAGTACTATCAGGACCAGAGGATGACTAATATCTTCAGCTGCTGCTATTTATCACAAACTGGCTCCTGGATTGCCATCCACTGCACTTAAAACATTCATTTCAGATGTGAGAACTGAGCAACACCTTCCACTGACTTCTTTGTTGGGTGCTATGGGACCTGTTTCCCCAAGACTTTGGAACATCTGGCTAAACAGCTTAACAGATGATACCCTGTGGGCTGGAAATCGTTCAGTGTACAGGTTACGGGCTCTCAGATTAACGCCATCTGCTAGACCATAGCTGTAAATCATGTCTGCCCTTCCCCTTTCGGAATAAAAGGCCTCCACTTCTATGTTGTGTCAGAGTATCTGCAAGAGAGAAAATATGTTGTACCACTTTACTTTAAATGTGACCTGTAAGTAGATCAAACATCATGGTCTGCAACTAGAGGTAACAGAAATGTACGTGAACTTAAAAATATGTAACAATAACACAACGTAAACAGAACAACTCGCTGCAGACCACTGAGCCAACTTACGTTTACATCGATACCGCTTGGCCATATCCCAGAACACTGTTGACCCTGGTATGACACTGAGCGCCAATGCAACAGTGATGCTCATATCCACAACCACATGTTACTGATGCCTTACTACCTCACAGTATTTCGTGCCAGCGGTTGCAGTTAATATTAACTATCGGCCAGTCGTCTGTTGTAGGACAAGTAATGCATTGCAATGGATGACATACCAAGAGCACCTTCTCTGAACACATGTTCACATTTCATATAACTCATGGTCATAAGACATTTTTGCAATGTTTTGATGCATACCATTATCCCCTGTGCATTCTATTCCTGTTGTAACTGGGCTGGTAGAGAGGGCATACTTTTGAAGCCAATTATAACAGTGTGTCTAGAATGGCTTAGTGTGGGCAAACATTCGCTACTGAGGAAATATGTATGTGAATATGAATAAGGAACAATGATGGTTATAAAGGCTTCTTTACTGAAACTTGTTTAGAATCGTTGGTTGATGGGATAGAGAACATCATGGTGTTTCCCAAGTGGGTTGGCCTCCAGCTGCTGACTGCATATTCTGTTGCTGCTGCAGCATTGCCAGGTTCCCCTATCTTCTGACCTTGGGTTAGTAGCTACTAAATGCGCAGAGATTCGTTTTAATTCTACTTTACCAAGTATATCCTTATTTGCTACAGATTCCTGAGATCCAACTTATAATAAAAACGTAAGCAAATTTCTTTTTACATAACTGGCCACAAAAAAAATCTACCACTGATTTTTCACTTGTGTTGATCCTTACTGGGAGAAATGTACAGTGGGCACAGCTCTCCCTGGCCTACTTAACTGTGGGGTGTGAGGCCTATCATATGATCGCCTTCCATGCCTCTTGAGTTTTTGTCATTACAATTCTGTTCATACGGTGTTTAGCGGTTCTAGGCGCTCAGTCCGGAACCGCGCGACTGCTACAGTAGCAGGTTCGAATCCTGCCTTGGGCATGGATGTGTGTGACGTCCTTAGGTTAGTTAGGTTTAAGTAGTTCTAAGTTCTCGGGGACTGATGACCACAGATAGTGTCCCATAGTGCTCAGAGCCATTTGAACTATTTTTCTGTTTATAACGTCCCAACTATCTGCCTATCCAGCACTGCTGCTATTTGCAATTACACTTCACATGCCCTGTTTTACTGTATCTAAAACATTTAACATCTGAATTAAAACTGCCTTCTTTTTCCCTGGTTTGACGAACACCTAAATTTCAGTTAGCGCTATTGCATTTTCTCTCTATGTCTTTGGAATTCCATTCTACCTGATCATGACATTTCTGGTTGTAATCCCTGTAGAAACGCTTTAACTGTCGTCTGCTCAATGGTTTTCTTGGTATTATCATCCTGTGTGAGGTCATATGTACTGTCAGTTTTCTGAATATGGTCTATAAAACTCGCTATAAATTCCCCCCTGCTTTTCAAATGTACTGCTTAGTTGCACTTTGTAGTATATAGATATATTTCCAGAATGAGATTTTTCACTCTGCAGCGGAGTGTGTGCTGATATGAAACTTCCTGTCAGATTAAAACTGTGTGCCGGGCCGAGACTCTGACTTGGGATCTTTGTCTTTCGCAGGCAAGTGCTCTACCACTTGAGCTACCCAAGCACGACTCACGACCCATCCTCACAGCTTCAATTCTGCCAGTACCTCGTCTCCTACCTTCCAAACTTCACAGAAGCTCTTCTGCGAGGACAGGTCGTGAGCCGTGCTTGGGTAGCTCAGGGTGGTAGAGCACTTGCCAGCAAAAGGCAAAGGTCCTGAGTTCAAGTCTCAGTCCGTCACACAGTTTTAATCTGCCAGGAAGTTTCATATAGATATACTCTTTCTCCTACATCAATCCACCAACCCTTTCCTGAATTCACTGAAAGGCTGTTTTCTCTTAGTTTTGTAGCACTTAACATATGTCCTAGTTTCCCCTGCAAGTTTTAGTTTAGCTACATTCAACAGTTGCTCATTACTCCAATTGCCAAATCTAATGACTATGTCTAAATTATCGAAAAATACAAAGATATACTCCCTTGATTTTCCTGAAAACAGGGTGACCAATGCAGCAGTGTTAGTGCCTAGGGTAGGTGGACTAGGAAGAGACTGTTCCCTCCTTTCCCTCCTTAGCTGCCATAACACTGCCTGCAACTGATCATCTTCATTTTCATGTTGTTCTGACACTAATTGTAACCTCGGCACATTTGGGGAAGGTCCAGAGAGTAGCTGGAATGGCTTCTTTATTGAGGCTTACTTAAAATCGTTAGTTTGTGGTATAGAGAATATCATGGCGTTTCCCAGAGTGGTTGCCTCTGGTTGCTGAGTATATTTCCTGCTTGCATAAAAAGTTCTCGGTTTACTTGCCGCATCAAATTTGGATAACATCCCAAGCTTTCAATGACTACCTCCGTCATCTTCATCAGGGGTAAAACTGACTGTCGTGGACCGGTGAGGCTTCCGCTTTTATAAGCAGTGGACGGCTTCTCATTGGCTGGATGACGTCACGGTGAAACCGATGCGTGGCGGCCTCTATATCCATAGATTTTGTTTGCACGCTTTATCCAGCGTTGCTTGCAGCACCATCCATCGCAACAGGCGGAGAACTGCGGGGAATGTAAGAAGTCTCCCTCTGCGCTCTTTCTATATCAATTGCGCGCTTCCATGCATTGCTGAGTGCATAACCGGAATCTCTGTTGAAATTATTTTCACAGAGTCTAATTTCAACTGCTTCCCTGATGACAGAGTCCCAATAGTTTGAAGCGTGAGCAAGTAGTCTTGTTTCATCGAATAAAATCTTATGTTTATTTAACAAACTGTGCTCAGCCACCGCTGATTTTTCTAGATACCTGTATTTGACGCTGATGTTCCACATTGCGATCGGCGACAGTTCTTATAGACTGGCCCACATAACTTTTGCCACACTCGCAAGGAATGCTGTAAATTCCCGGTACTCTCAGGCCAAGATTATCTTTCACGGGTCGCAGCATTTCCTTAATCTTCCTGGGTGGCCGGAAGACTGGACTGATTCCTTGCCGGCTCAGGACTCTGCCAATCCTGCTGGTTGTTGCACAGCAGAATGGTAGCCGCGCGATGTGTTGGTCCTCTTGATCTGTTCGAACAGCATCCTTTCTTGGTTTCTTCGCCAGAGTAGATCTGATATCACGATCAGAATAACCATTTTTTATGAATACCGTCGTCAGATGGTTAATCTCGGAGCCGAGATGATCCTTGTCCGAAATAGTCCTTGCTCTGTGTACCAAGGTGTGTAGCATAGCTCTCTTCTGAGCTGGGTGGTGAAAACTACGCGCGTTTAGATATAAATCTGTATGCGTCGGTTTTCTGTGCACAGAATGTCCGAGACGTCCATCTGATTTTCGCTCCACCAGTACATCTAAGAAGGGTAATTTTCAATCCTTCTCTACCTCCACTGTAAATCTTATGTTCTGATGTATACCATTCAAATGTTCAACAAACTGCTGCAGTGCCTCATTGCCATGCGGCCAGATTAAAAATGTATCGTCAACATACCTGAAGAAGCAGGATGGATGTAAGGGAGCACTGTTCAACGCTCGTTCTTCGAAATCCTCCATGAAGAAGTTAGCTATGGCTGGTGACAGTGGCGAACCCATGGCTGTTCCGTCAATCATTTCATAATATTTTCCACCATACAAAAAATAGGTGGTCGTCAAAGTGTGTCGAAATAACTTCAGTATTTCAGGAGAGAAATGAGGAGCCAACATTTTTAATGTATCTTCCACTGGAACCTTTGTAAACAAAGAGACCACATCTAGGCTGATCATGATGTCATTCGGACCTATCCTTATCTGCTTTATAATGTCAACAAACATTTTTGAATTAGTAATATGATGGCTACAGTGGCCAACTATAGGTGCTAATAATTTGGTTAAGTATTTAGCCAACCGATATGTAGGAGACCCAATAGCACTAACAATAGGTCTCAACGGAACTCCATCCTTATGGACTTCGGGTAGACCATATAACCTGGGTGGCCTTGGTGCTCTTAGTCATATATTTCCTGCTGTCGCTGCTGCAGCAGTGCCATGTTCCCGTGTGTCCAGGCTGTGGTAAGTTGGCCAGCAGTGGCAGCTATGAGGAAATCAGGCTGTATCATACACCAAATGCCTGTGCCTATGAGACTTCTGATGATACTGTGGTGAGGGCAGAGACCACTGTTACCCTGGACTTCATCAGACATCAAGACTTCTCTAGATGGCAGCAAAATGCATGGCGACAGGCAGTGGTTTGCGTCCTGACGGAGGTAGAGGCGTCCACGTCATTAGCATGGCATGGACAGCACAGGCTTGACATCACCTAACCAACCATCTGTTCGCCAATGACGAGCTGGTTAATGCATCCTTAAACACTGCTGCCCCTGCTGATTTCATGATGATGATTTTGTTAGTGTGTCACGCCGAATAATCTGGAACAGAGTGACTACCCATTAATCGTAATAATGCTGCGATACTCCCTGCAAGCTGGAGCAGTGAGTATACCAAACAATTTTGTATACAGACAGATGTAACAGATGTTTTCAGACTGCAATTATTATTTTACGTTACATGGAGCTTAATTACAATTACTAGATAATAAATGTACAATTAAAGAAAAAATAGTGCATATGAAAAGTTGTTACATATTTTCTTTTAGAGTGCAACATGTGAAATTTAGTTCCATGGTAGATACTCACTCATACAAGACATATATTTTTCTGTGAAAGATATACTTTTCAGCGGTTTTAAAGCTAACAGTTCCTTTTATTTCCTTAACTTAGTTAGATATCTTATTAATAAACCTCTTGCCTCCTTCAAATGGAGTGCTGATGTTCAATTTGAGATTTTGGTATTTTGCTCCCTGCTCCTTTACTCTCATGATATAGTCATGTATGCCCTTATTAAGGAGGTGATTATCACTCACTGTTACTGCTCTAATATTCTGATATAAATACAATGAATACACTGTAATAGTAGAAGGTTGTAAAAATCTTGTCTAGGCCTCAGTGCTCTTTTCTGAATTACAAATAGGCGTTTTTTATGTTGCCAGATTGTGCACTTTCCCATATGTACATTGAATAGGACAGATTAGGGAACATGAGAGCATAAAAAATTATACTGTGAATTTTCTTATTCTCTCATTTATCTTTGTGTATGAGAAAAAGCTGTGTGTTCATCTTTTTACACACTGCATTCATGTCTTCCCCCCAATGTTAAATGCTTACCTATTATAGTTCCTAAAAATTTTGTGCTGTGTTAGTTGCTTCTCTATTTATTTTAATATTTGTATTATATATTTCACCCTGGTTTGTAACATTCCATACATCGTTATACAGTGATTTATAAAAAGAATGTTTTGTAGGAGATACTTATTTGCATTTTCAGTATTTAGAACTTCCTTTTGAAATTCATTCTTAGTCTCAGCTACACAGATAATTATTATGTCATCTCTATACAGTATTAGTTTCTGTTTTGCGTTGCCTAGGAAATAATTTACCTGGAGAATGAATAGGATTGTCCTGAGTACAGTAACTTGTGACACACCATGTTTGACAGTCTGTACATCAGTTCTGTAATAGATTATATTTCCCCCACCAGTATGTCTGATTTTTGTCACTATATGGCAGGAGCATCTACAACCACAGATTTCCATAGTGCATTCACTATAAGGAACATAGACAGTAATGAAGTTGTGGAATAAGTGATGATATACAACGATTTATTCTTCATTGTAGCGAAATTTCAAATAAAAATTAGATAACATATGATTTCTCAATTATTTACTTTATTCAGTTACCTTCATCTTTAAACAATCATTCAGGTCTTCACACATTGCACCACAAACTATCTGAAATGTTTCTTACTTCCAAATGTTAAACAAATATACAATAAGCAATGCTCTTTCCAAAAAAATGATGAGTAACAACTAGTCTTCAGTTCACTGGAGTTGATTTCCTCAAATGCGTGTCATTCCTTCAAAGCTGTCATATTCACTGCAGTTTCAAACCTGAGCCTGTCATGAAGTTACTGAAACCGCCTTCTTCTTTGGTCCCCATAGCAGGTTATTCCCTCTGCTTCTTGGATACTAGTTTTCATCCACCAATGATGACTACACCTTTCTCTTGGTTTACTTAAGACATGAAGTGTTAATGGTACAGCATGACACAACACTCTATTGTTGTTATCACTAGTCATAATAGGTTATATGAATACATTATGAGAAGTGTCTGCTGCAATTGTTAAACATATGTGATGTCTCTAAATCAGAAACAACATGCTGATAGTGTGGTTGGTTGGTTGTTTTGGGGAAGGAGACCAGACAGCGAGGTCATCGGTCTCATCGGATTAGGGAAGGATGGGGAAGGAAGTCGGCCGTGCCCTTTCAGAGGAATCATCCCGGCATTTGCCTGGAGTGATTTAGGGAAATCACGGAAAACCTAAATCATGATGATAGTGTTGACAAAGGTATTAATAAAAACCAGCTGCAAAAAGACAGCAGCTAACTACGCAACACAGCTGCCCAGCTCTGAGACACAAATACCAGTATCAATGGCGATGCAGTTGTTTGAAATCACATGCAGACTAGCAATACACGTCTCGCGATTACTGCTAATTGAGTACCACCTGTCTCTTGAAATATTCATTTCCCCTCATTGGTTCCTTAACACTAAATTTAAGGTCGATTCATGGTAGAAGTTAACAGACTACCACTTCATGTCAGGTCACTAACTATCATGTCAGGGTGTATTCACACTGGACGTGACATCAAGTCACATCACATCGATTTGCTGAAGTCCAATATCAAACAGTGAAAGTGAAGTTACGACATAGCGGATATACCATCTGTGATACAAAATGTCAAGAGTATAGTATCAGAAATGAGAAACTAATAACGGTAAAGTTTATTAGTGTTCAAAGAAAACTTTATAGTGTATGATCTTGACCAACTTTGTGTGGTAAAGTGCTGAGAAGTGAAACAACATTTCCAAATATCAACATTTATTTGCAAGTGAAAATATACAAACACACCAAACAATGTTTATAATGGAAAAATACGCCTGTTTATCTTATCCATTATGTTTTTTTCTTTACGTAACCAATAATATTATACATTACTGTAATTTTATCCTTCATTAGAGCTGATTTTTTTCTTTTAAAAATGTTATTTTATAAAAATTATTTCATCAACTTATGTTCCTATTTATACACAATGTAAGTGTCAGCTCTTTTCTGTTGCAGTAAAACCAAAATAACGTTTCAATTTCAGATATTTGACCTCACTTGTGGGTTACCACTGAGTGGAAGAAATAAGCAGATCGTCATGGAAGATTTGCAATTTGCCACGAGAACAAAAAAATAAATAAAATAAAAAATAAAAGATAAAGAACAAACAAAGGCACAAAATGCACTAAAATAATATGTGCGAGCCACGGCCGCCTCTATTAGCGATGAAACAGGTTGACTCCAATGTTCGCAGTTGACGATGCAATCAAAAGTTTCTCCCCGAGAAACCTTGACGGTGACGTGACGTCTGTTGATGGTCTGTGTCAAGGAGGTTAGAATTTATTTTAACCTACTTGGACTTTGTGAAGGACTCCATTTGAAATGTATGCTGAAAGTTTTGGTGTGAAGTGGTGTGATGTGACAGCAAATTTGAATTTGCCTTTAGGATGCCAGCTATCTGTATAATTTTGAATCCTGGTGTAGGAGGATACGCTGTAGACAACGCTATCTCTCGTTGCTGGGATTCGTCTGAATAAAAAAAAAAAAAAATCCAACGGACTTTTACAGCAGTCAGCTCTGTCCCTGTGAGTAACAAACTGAAGGCGAAAAATAAAAAATTGGAATAGCGACGTGATCCATCAATTCATCCATCTCAATTTCACCACAGTCTAACATAACAGTCGCGACTCTCAATACTGTAACAGGTGTTACCATTTGACAGCTGGAGTGCTCCAGGTGTAGAGAAAGGAGAACTTCAGAAGCGTCATAAGCACAGTGTTTGTTTTGCATCCCTTTCCTACGTGATTTACGAAATATTTGATTAATTTTTTTGCCTCCAAGTGTTTGTGTAATATCAGAAAACAGATGTTTCTTAAAATGATTCTAAAATAAGGGCAGATAGTGATAAAACTCATGAATCCAGTGGCAAGTTACAATACATCCATGAAGAAACACTTTTGACGTTGGATAGAACTGCAGCTTACCACGTTAATATCAACGGGATATAAACACATAGATTCACACATAATAAGCACAGCCATATATCTCTACATGTCAAAGTGGTCGACGCCCCATTTGTCGTTCCATAGGCCTACTGTGTTTTAGTCATTGTCACCTGGTGCCACAAGTACGACCTTCATCTTTATATTATTCTAAGTGGGACAAGCAACTGCCAAACAGTGCGAGAAATGTACTGTGAGTGTAAACTTCAAGTCATCAAAGTCATTAACACTGTCAGAAGTGGTGTCATATGTTAAATTTGCCATTAAAGACTTTTCATCCAATGACATGTGCACTAGTTTATGAGTATTCTGACAAAACCTGTATCCATGAGTGCTGTAACATAATAAGTTTAGATCAAACAGTTTATTTTTGTCTTTCCATCTTGCAGATGGCATACTAATCTGGTTTAACAACAAGCCAAGGGCATCTTTTTTTTAATATTTGGATCCTATAGTCTTCAAAATTTGTTTGTTCTTCTGCACCTGTTCCTTCTGATACAGTTTCTGTTGCTGTCTTTACTTAAAATGATAGGCACTTTTCTTGTCCCATAACAGTTTTGCACGAAGTCTAGCGATCTGCACATTCTGATACTCCACACGCTATTTGTAAACACGAATAGCTGCACTTAATTTTACCACTTCATTATCAAAGCAGGTCTGTGTTGACGATTCAGGCGAATCGGGCACTGATATATGGAGAGTAGAGATGCCTGCTTCCGTGCCATAGGAGTGTTTTACAGCTTTAGACGGATTGTGTCGAACCTTTGTGGCAGTCTCCTCTTCGTCGTCTGTTGACGTGGCGTATATGGAATGTCAAACAATGTGATTAACTGCATTCCACACGATTTTATTATTGTCTGCATTCATGAACTGGTTTTGTTCGACGTGTAGCAGACAAAACTTAACATTATTATAAAGGTAAACAGGGCCTTTTTTCATACGATCTTCTCGTCTGCTATTCACTAGCCATTTTCTACTCCTACAACGAAACATTAATCATTAATATACATGTAATCTGCAAGCGAATCCTGACGATACAGTTCAGTAAGATGATGGTATATAGGAAACGTAGGAAAAAAAAACAGATTTGGTATCTTCTTGTTGTTGTTACTCAAATTTATTGTACTACGCTACGCTCCCACTTGCGAAAACCAAAACTCAACAGTTTAATTTACTGGCCGCTGGCGCAGTAGGCAACAAAAAAATCGAGGCGAAGTGTTGCGACTGTTACGTTAGACTGTGATTTCACTCTGGTCGATTTACGAAGAAATCTGATCGACCATTATGAAACGTTTGTGTAGTCGCAAGGGCGCGACTTTTCAAACAACTTATGGAGCGGTGTGAGTTAATGAATGGGAATTGAGAGAAGTAAATGACGTTGGTTGGTTGGTTTGTGGGGGTTGAAGGGACCAGACTGAATGAACGTTAAATTGATTTAGTAAAATTCGTAACAAGTGATACAAAAAGTGAAAAATGTCTCAGAGGCAAGAAGAACGGAAAATACTCGTGTGAAACGGAACGATTTACATAATACACTGGCGGCTGTGCAGATGTGGGATCGTATGCAAGAGATATTAGCAGCTAAAATGTCATGTTATACAGCAGGACGTTAGCCCAGCGTGGAAAAAATGGCATATTGTTCGTAAAGAACGAAAAATCCACTTAGAAAATTGAACAATGTTTATCGCAAAACTAATTTTCCGTCTTTACATTGGATCTACTATTTCCATAACACTTGCTTTAAAAAATTCTAGGTTGTGTAGGGCTAAAGCGTTTGAACACTACGATTTATGTGATACAAAGTACATGCACTCGTCCAGCATGAGTCTGGACGTTTTGTAAATCGATTGATTTGTACAGTGACGCTACCAGTCATGCGGGGCCCAGAGCGTGAATCTAATCATCTACATCTACATCTACATCTATACTCCGCGAGCCACCTTACGGTGTGTGGCGGAGGGTACTTATTGTACCACTATCTGATCCCCCCTTCCCTGTTCCATTCACGAATTGTGCGTGGGAAGAACGACTGCTTGTAAGTCTCCGTATTTGCTCTAATTTCTCGGATCTTTTCGTTGTGATCATTACGCGAGATATATGTGGGCGGTAGTAATATGTTGCCCATCTCTTCCCGGAATGTGCTCTCTCGTAATTTCGATAATAAACCTCTCCGTATTGCGTAACGCCTTTCTTGAAGTGTCCGCCACTGGAGCTTGTTCAGCATCTCCGTAACGCTCTCGCGCTGACTAAATGTCCCCATGACGAATCGCGCTGCTTTTCGCTGGATCATGTCTATCTCTTCTATTAATCCAACCTGGTAAGGGTCCCATACTGATGAGCAATACTCAAGAATCGGACGAACAAGCGTTTTGTAAGCTACTTCTTTCGTCGATGAGTCACATTTTCTTAGAATTCTTCCTATGAATCTCAACCTGGCGCCTGCTTTTCCCACTATTTGTTTTATGTGATAATTCCACTTCAGATCGCTCCGGATAGTAACTCCTAAGTATTTTACGGTCGTTACCGCTTCCAATGATTTACCACCTATGGCATAATCGTACTGGAATGGATTTCCGCCCCTATGTATGCGCATTATATTACATTTATCTACGTTTAGGGAAAGCTGCCAGCTGTCGCACCATGCATTAATCCTCTGCAGGTCTTCCTGGAGTACGTACGAGTCTTCTGATGTTGCTACTTTCTTGTAGACAACCGTGTCATCTGCAAATAGCCTCACGGAGCTACCGATGTTGTCAACTAAGTCATTTATGTATATTGTAAACAATAAAGGTCCTATCACGCTTCCTTGCGGTACTCCCGAAATTACCTCTACATCTGCAGATTTTGAACCGTTAAGAATGACATGTTGTGTTCTTTCTTCTAGGAAATCCTGAATCCAATCACAAACCTGGTCCGATATTCCGTAAGCTCGTATTTTTTTCATTAAACGTAAGTGCGGAACCGTATCAAATGCCTTCCTGAAGTCCAGGAATACGGCATCAATCTGCTCGCCAGTGTCTACGGCACTGTGAATTTCTTGGGCAAATAGGGCGAGCTGAGTTTCACATGATCTCTGTTTGCGGAATCCATGTTGGTTATGATGAAGGAGATTTGTATTATCTAAGAACGTCATAATACGAGAACACAAAACATGTTCCATTATTCTACAACAGATTGACGTAAGCGAAATAGGCCTATAATTATTCGCATCTGATTTATGACCCTTCTTGAAAATGGGAACGACCTGCGCTTTCTTCCAGTCGCTAGGTACTTTACGTTCTTCCAGCGATCTACGATAAATTGCTGATAGAAAGGGGGCAAGTTCTTTAGCATAATCACTGTAGAATCTTAAGGGTATCTCGTCTGGTCCGGATGCTTTTCCGCTACTAAGTGATAGCAGTTGTTTTTCAATTCCGATATCGTTTATTTCAATATTTTCCATTTTGGCGTCCGTGCGACGGCTGAAGTCAGGGACCGTGTTACGATTTTCCGCAGTGAAACAGTTTCGGAATACTGAATTCAGTATTTCTGCCTTTCTTCGGTCGTCCTCTGTTTCGGTGCCATCGTGGTCAACGAGTGACTGAATAGGGGATTTAGATCCGCTTACCAATTTTACATATGACCAAAACTTTTTAGGGTTCTTGTTTAGATTGTTTGCCAATGTTTTATGTTCGAATTCGTTGAATGCTTCTCTCATTGCTCTCTTTACGCTCTTTTTCGCTTCGTTCAGCTTTTCCTTATCAGCTATGATTCGACTACTCTTAAACCTATGATGAAGCTTTCTTTGTTTCCGTAATACCTTTCGTACATGATTGTTATACCACGGTGGATCTTTCCCCTCGCTTTGGACCTTAGTCGGTACGAACTTATCTAAGGCGTACTGGACGATGTTTCTGAATTTTTTCCATTTTTGTTCCACATCCTCTTCCTCAGAAATGAACGTTTGATGGTGGTCACACAGATATTCTGCGATTTGTGCCCTATCACTCTTGTTAAGCAAATATATTTTCCTTCCTTTCTTGGCATTTCTTATTACACTTGTAGTCATTGATGCAACCACTGACTTATGATCACTGATACCCTCTTCTACATTCACGGAGTCGAAAAGTTCCGGTCTATTTGTTGCTATGAGGTCTAAAACGTTAGCTTCACGAGTTGGTTCTCTAACTATCTGCTCGAAGTAATTCTCGGACAAGGCAGTCAGGATAATGTCACAAGAGTCTCTGTCCCTGGCTCCAGTTCTGATTGTGTGACTATCCCATTCTATACCTGGTAGATTGAAGTCTCCCCCTATTACAATAGTATGATCACGAAACTTCTTCACGACGTTCTGCAGGTTCTCTCTGAGGCGCTCAACTACTACGGTTGCTGACGCAGGTGGTCTATAGAAGCATCCGACTATCATATCTGACCCACCTTTGATACTTAGCTTAACCCAGATTATTTCACATTCGCATTCGCTAATAACTTCACTGGATATTATTGAATTCTTTACTGCTATAAATACTCCTCCACCATTGGCGTTTATCCTATCCTTGCGGTATATATTCCATTCTGTGTCTAGGATTTCGTTACTGTTCACTTCCGGTTTTAACCAACTTTCCGTTCCTAATACTATATGCGCACTATTTCCTTCAATAAGAGATACTAATTCAGGAACCTTGCCCTGGATACTCCTGCAGTTTACCAATATTACGTTAACTTTTCCTGTTTTTGGTCTCTGAGGACGGACGTTCTGTATCAACGATGATAATGTCCTCTCTGGTAAGCCGTCAGGTATTTTATCGTTTCGCCCAAGGGGGGGTCCCTCTAACCTAAAAAACCCCCGTGTGCACGCCACACGTACTCTGCTACCCTAGTAGCTGCTTCCGGTGTGTAGTGCAATCAGGGAGCCCCTCCTCCTCCTCCATGCCTGTCACTCCCATCATCCTCAACTCGATAAAACTTATACTACACTTCAACTCCTATACCCAGCCCCCTGCCCCCTTCTCATCTATAAAGCTTTTATTAATTTGTTAGTGAAAATACTCTCAGCGCTCTCTATTTCACAGATATCTAAAGCTTCCTCAAGCAGTTTGTCAAATGATCCTTTGATGTTAGTTATTTCTAACAATGCTGTTCCTAAGAGGTTATATACAGCTGTAAAATCCTTATTTTCAAATTACAAAACCTATGACGCTTTTTAAATTTTATACTGAATTACTAAAGATGGAACAAAGTGCTATGATTCAATTTTCTCTTAAGACATATGACAATACTGCACCACATTTTTTCCCCCAAAAGATTAACAAAACTCCAGGATTCAATTTTGTATTTTAGACTGAATTCTGCATTTCGTTCATTGAATATCTTACTCATAAGAAAGTTTATCAGAGTGTTAAAAAAATCAACGAATATTTTTTCAAGTGCATAGATGGTATCTTACATCTCAGGCCAAAGTGTTACCTTTAGTATTACCTAGCAGTAGCTCTAACAAGTTTTTGAATCATGAATAGCAGATACATAGTGACTATGTCATTTGCAAAATGCCTGATTTTACTATTAATATTGTCTGCAAGGTCATTAACATACAACATGAACATCAAATGCCCCAACACACTTCCCTGGGGCACTACTACATCTCATGACTCTCCATTATGCTGTGTTCTCCTTACCAAAAACTCCTCAAAGCAGTCACAAATTTCACTTAATGCAGAATATTATTGTACTTTTGACATTAGGCGTACATGTTGTACTGAATCAAATGCTTTTTGGAAATCTAGAAATACGGCATCAACCTGGTTGTCTTGATCCAAAGATTTCTGGATGTTATGTGAGAAAAGGGAGAGTTGGGTTTCACATGATCGATGTTTTTGGAACCCATGCTGGTTGGCATTGCGAAGGTCACTCTGTTCGAGATACCTCATTATGTTTAAGTTCAGAATATGTTCTAAGATTCGACAGCAAATTGGTGTTAAAGATACTGGACGGTAGTTTTGTGTATCACTTCTACTATCTTTCTTGTAGACAGGTGTGACTTGTGCCTTTCTCCAAGAACTGGGCACCGTTTTTTGTTTGAGGGATCTATGATGGATTATAGTTAGAAGAGGGGCTAACTCAGCTGCAAATTCAGTATAGACTATGACAGGGATTTCATCTGGGCCTGGAGCTTTGTTTGGTTTTAATGATTCCAGCTGTTTTCAGCACCACTGACACTAATACTTACTTCATTCATTTTTTCATTGGTGCAAGGATTAAACTGGGGCAATTCCCCTGGGTTTTTCTTTGTAAGGAGCTGTTGAAAATGGAGTTAAGTAATTCTTCTTTTGCTTTGCTACCCTCAATTTCAGTTCCTGTCTTATTTGCTAGGGACTTGACACTAAATTTAGTGTCAGTAACAGTCTTTACATATGAGCAAAACCTATTATGCAGTAATCTCTGTTTCTTTAGAAACCTTTAGAGAATCTTGTTCATGCGTCATAATTTCAAGAGAATTTTCAGTGCTACACACTCTCACACTGCAACAACTAACCTTTCCGGATAAATGGAAAAGTTGATTCTTCGCTGAATATCAGATGAGCGGTAAAATGTTCATCTTCAAGAGCTTCCTGAATTGGGATACAAAATTGAAGGTACTGGTCATAATCTTGTGATTTTAATTGTCGAACAAGCTACAGGCAGTACAGTTTGAAATGTAACTGCTGTCACAAAATATTCCACACAGTTTGCTGCAGTGTTCCAAGTTTGTGGCTTGCATACACCATCGCCACAGTTGCATCTGGTACACATTTATCTTCAAGAGTCTTCCAGTTCAGTTCCTTCAGTATCTCTGTGACACTCGCCCATGGATTAACCCTAGAAACACCAAGCACGGGCAAAAATTGCCCGTACATTTTTATTTTTTTAAAATTTCATGGCAAATATCCTTCTATGTTTTTGGGTCTTTTTCTATTTGTTTGTTACCTTATAATACAATATGCTGTACGTTTCTATTGTTAAAGTTTTATAATTGCAAGTACAAAATATGAATTTTACGCCCAAGGGTACATTTTTCCCTGGGTTGGTACTCCATGTGACCATAATTCTTATTACCTTCCCTACAACCACCAAGCATGGGCAAAATTTGCCCATACGTTTTTCTTTCTTTTATTCAGTTGGCAGCCTCAAACATGAGTTTTACAGTGGTTTGTTGAGCGTCTAATTGTCGAGTTTCACTTTCATTGTTGATTTTACACTTGCCATTATTACCGTTAGCAATTTGTCACAGTAGAGCGACGCCTTTATTGTAAAGTAGATTTTGTAAGATGAGTTACAGAGGCGTGAACGACGCAGAAGTTCTTGCAGAACTGTTACTCGACAACGAATTATCAGATTTAAGTGATATTGAGTCAGATCATACAGAAGTAGGAAAGGATTCCAGTGAAGAAGCGGAGGACAATGAAGAAGAAACAAACCATGCAGGTAACGCTCCAGATAAATATGTTACAAGTTCTGGCAGAGTGTATCTTGCAGAAGCTCCGAGACATAGTAAAATGGATTTTGGTAACATAGTTCGTGAACGTCAAGGAATAACCAGTGCTGGGAAAGTACATATGTGAATCATATTAAAAAAATTTCACTCCTGAATTAGTATGGAAAATACTTGACCATACAAATGAAGAAGCTGAAAGAGAAAACGTATCTCCTGTTAGCGATTCTGAAATATATGCATTGATGGGAATTTTAATTCTAATGGGAGTTTACCAGGACACCAATATTTCTTTATCTGATTTATGGTCAAATTCATTGGGAAGAGCGATTTATAGAGGAGCTATGGGTAAGACAAGAACATATCAGCTATTGAAAATTCTTCGCTTTGATGATAAAGGCACCAGGTCAGAAAGACGTGTATGTGACAAATTTGTGCCGCATGAAGTATTGAATGGAATATTCCCACGGTACTTCAGAAATGGACCTGACAATACAATTGATGAAATGTTGTCTTTTCAGAGGTCGTCGTCCTTTCAAAGTTTTCCTCAAAGACAAATCTGGAAAATATGGAATATTAGTCAGAATGCTTTGTAGTGCAACTGAATGATACAGAATAAAAATGGAAGTGTATGCTGGAAAAGACAGTAGACCTGCCAGTGAACAAGGTCCTCTTGTGAAGAGACTGATGGAGCCAATAAAGAATACAGGCTACAATGTCACAACTGACCGCTTCTACACTTCTGTGGAGTTGGCGGACATTCTATATCAAGACTACAAACTTACATTGGTTGGGACACTCAAATCAAACAGAAGACATGTACCACAGGAACTTAAGACAACAGCAGGCAGAGAGCTGGATTCCTCCAAATTCATATTCACACACCCATCTTCTAAGAAGCCACTCTTACATCACAAAGGAAAAACCAAAGAAAATCTGTTGATGTTGTCTACACAACATCGTAATGCAGGAGTAGATGTTGATACACGAAAAAAGAGAACACACATAAACCTGTACTATAGTTTCCACTAAGGGAGGAGTGGATACTGTAGATCAAATGGTTAGGACATACTCTACAAAAATGGGCACGAGAAGATGGCCACTGTCAATGTTCTACAGCCTACTTGATATAGCTGCAGTTAACTCATACACACTGTTCAAGATGAATGAGCCTAAATGGAATGAAGGGAAACCAAATGCCAGAAAACGGTATCTCCATGAATTAGGCCACGAACTTTTGAAACCATACGTAGTAGAGCGAGTCATGGATTTGAAAGGACTCCAATTGCCTATTATTTGCGCAATGGGAGAGATCCTAGGAAAGAAACTAGAAGTAAAAAAATTGCTGCAAATGAAAAACCAACAAGGAAAGCAAGGTGCTACTTATGCTTGAAGAATGCAAGTAACCAGAGAGCAAGAGACAACATCACACCAAGTTAACATGTGGAAGCTGTGGGTGCCATCTGTGTGAAACTCATTCAGAATCAACCATTTTGTGTGTAGGAGGTAAATGTCATCTGTATGTGAAAATATTCTCTCCAAGTGAAAAGTGTTTTTCGAGAGTTTTCAATGTGAAATAACATGTATTTTAGCAAGTGTTTTTTTTTATTTCTGTTGTTGAAACTTTTTCTCAGTGACAAAGTTGTATTATTCAGTTAACAGATCAAAGAGTGCATAGAAACTTTAGACAGCCTTTGTATTCAATTACAAACCTTCTTATCTTGTTTACACAACCTTTCATTGACCAAGATTTGACCATTCTTGGTTGTTACATTCACCCTATGAGTGTTAAAAAATTAAGCTTTCAATTATGTTGTCACTATTTCCTTTTAAACTAATATCTCAATGGAAACAGAATTACATAAAATAAATACATATTAAAACAAATTACAAGATTTACAACTTATTGTAACACGGGCAAAATTTGCCCTCGGTTGGTGCTCCCTGTAACCTAAAATCCCTTGGTGTTTCTACGGTTAAACAAACCTGTTACCATTCATGCAGAACTTCTCTGTATATGTTCAATATCCCCTGCTAATCCTGTCTGGTATGGGTCCCACACACTTGAGCAACATTCCAGAACCAATGGCATGACTGATTTGTAAGCAGTTTCCTTTGTAGACTGATTAAACTTCCCCAGTATTATGCCAATAAACCAAAGTCTGCATCCTGCTTTATCCACAACTGAACCTATGTGACCGTTACATTTCTTATCCCAACAAAGTGTTACATCAGGTATTTGTATGAGTTGCCCAATTCCAACAGTGACTCATTGATATTATAGTAGTAGGATACTACATTTTTTTAGCTTTGTGAAATGCAAAATTTTACACTTACTATGTGAGATATGAATGTTATAGTCTGTGGAGAGTGATCTCTTGGGTTCTCTCAGTGTGATTAATTAACGGTGTTCTTTCGAGTGTTCAGTCAAGATGTTCATTCTATCAACAACTCAGCTAAACATCCAAATGCACACCATTAGTCTGTGTGAATTTTAAAGTTATTACCATACAATTACGACTGAAATCCCACTGCAAAAAGTACTATCAATTCTTATCTGAGTCAGATAAATGTACTAGGGATAAAAGCTATAAGCAGAAAAGTTGTCCAAGATACACATGTTAATTCCCAGAATGACAAATGTTGTGCACACAGACAGTTGGCAAACTGAAGCAAGGATTTTCTTCTCACACTATCTATAAAATTGGTACTTATTGACAACTTTTTTAAGCTTGATATGTAAATGGCCCTGCATTCATTAACCTATGTCTAAATTTTCTGATGCTCAGTTTTGGCAGAGATCAGAGGATATCTTAAAGACACTCATTTTGAATTTGTGTGCAAGGATGAGGAATCGAATAAGTTAGTAGGAAATCTGCTTCTTGTACTGGGCACTGCAGATGCTGAATGCCCATGAGAGGAGATGGACTTAGACAGCAATTAGAGGGCACTGCAGCTGCACTGCCCTGTGCTCAAATGGCAAGGGTGCCACTGTCACACCATGTGAGTACAGCAGCCAATATAACTCCACGCAACCAGTATATAGGGAGCCATCCAGTTCATTGTTTGTGTTCGGAGCTACTGGATTTAACTTCACTGTGTCAGGACTGTTTGATAACTACCTTGCTTGTTGTCCGCTTATTCTCTCTGGCCGCATCTCAGATTCATTTCTCTGCTGTTCTTGGCCTTTTTATTATTGCGGTGGCTTCACTTAGCGTCTCATTCTAGTATAAGTTGTATGTCCTTGTCCTGGTCTCCTGTCTTGTCCTCAGTCTGTCTGTTGTATTTCTGTGAATTTGGATTACTCTTCCAAATGTGGCCCTCCCGCCTGGAAGCTTCCTCCGTTCGTCCAGAACTGCAAAGCATACACCAATATTCGGGTACCTACAGATATAGCATTGCTGCCTCCTCAGTTTTACTACATAACTGCTGATCATCTGCTGTTATTAGCTTAATATTTACTTGATTGCAATGATATCCATGAAAGAAAGTATTTGCGTATCTATAAATGCTGAGTCTTATTTATAGCATGTTATTACTTATTATGCAGCTTTATAACAAACACAGCTAACTGCCATGCAGCCAACATAACTTCTGTGTGTGTGAATCTACATATTAATATAACATGTAGAAAGAATGGCTAGTGAGCTGTGTTTCTGAAACTTCCTGGCAGATTAAAACTGTGTGCTGACCTGGGACTCAAAACCTGGCACCTTTGCATTTTATGGGCAAGAGCTCTACTAACTGAGCTACCTAAGCACGCCTCATGATGTTCACTCAGAGCTGTACTTCTGCCAGTACCTCATCTCCTACCTTCCAAAATTCACAGAAGTTCTTCTGTGAAACTTGTGGGTCTGGCATTCCCGGAAGAAGGGTATAGTGGAAATATGACTTAACCGTCACCTGAAAGATGTTTCCATAATTAATGTTTCACTCTGTAGCAGAGTGCCACAGCAGACCACAGTTTTAATCAGCCAGGAAGTTTCATATCAGCACAGACTTTGCTGCAGAATGAAAAATTCATTCTGGAAATATTGCTCAGGCTGTGGCTGAGTGATGTCTCTGCAATGTTCTTTCTTCCAGGAATTCTAGTCTCGCAAGTTTCACAAAACTTCTATGAACTTTGGAAGGTAGGAGATCAGGTACTGGCAGAAGTAAATCTGTGAGGAGGGGCTGTGAGTCGTGCTTGGGTAGCTTAGTTGGTAGAGTACTCGCCTGCAAAAGGCAAAGGTCTTGGTTTCGAGTCCCGTTCTGGCACACAGCTA
This sequence comes from Schistocerca cancellata, assembly GCF_023864275.1. Lineage (NCBI taxonomy): Eukaryota > Metazoa > Arthropoda > Insecta > Orthoptera > Acrididae > Schistocerca > Schistocerca cancellata. The sequence goes on along the minus strand of NC_064637.1, from coordinate 72,731,827 downwards.
TAATCTGCTGGGAAGTTCCATATCAGCATACACTCCAGTACAGAGTGAAAAATTATAGCTAGGTTTAAATTTTTTTTTTTTTTGGAACTGGTAGCAGCTCGTGAATTCTTGCTTTATGTTAAGATGGAAGGTTACTGTCTATCTTACTACCATAGTACATAAATCAAATGGCTCTGAGCACTATGGGACTTAACTTCTGAGGTCATCAGTCCCCTAGAACTTAGAACTACTTGAACCTAACTAACCTAAGGACATCACACACATCCATGCCCGAGGCAGGATTCGAACCTGCGACCATAGCGGTCGCGTGGTTCCAGACTGTAGTGCCTAGAACTGCTCGGCCACCCCAGCCGGCTACATAACTCAGTTATGAACGTTGTGCAAGGAGGGAAACTACATGAAAATTGCTTTTGTGTCTTGTATTGTGACTATGTATATCATAGTTCAGTTAAAACTGATTGTGAGTATCGGCAACATAACCATTAAGGAGCACATGTATTGGAAAGTGAGTGAAGAAGTCCAAGATTTGTGGCTTCTGCAAGATTCAGTGTTATCTACTTTATACAGTATTCTTAATGCTCTCTTCTGCAAAACATACATTTTTTTTTCTTTAAGTGCACTGTCCTAAAAGATAATTGCATAAGGTGAGAGGGAATGAAGACATGCAAAATACGAGGGTGTGCTGAAACGTAATGCCTCGGAATTTTTTATTCAGTTCTCAGTATTGGTAGAAATATTACATGTCACACATATTACTCAGTTGACTTTACCACTTCACTGACACAAGTTGCAAACCTCTGCCGTGAGAGGTCTCCAAACTGTAGCATGTAATGTAAAAATGTCAGTGAATGCACATAGAGCATCCTCTCCTTTGACACGACAATGCCAGGCCACACACAAGTACTGCAACAATGTGATGCATTGGGTTCACTGTCATCAATCATCTTCCATACAGTTCTGATTTGGCCTCACCCAATTTTCACCTGTTTCCAAAATTTAAAGAACACCATCAAGCACTTCACTTTAATAGTGATGAAGCAATGTAAGTTGAAGTGCCACTGACAACAAAGTCAAATATTCTACTGCGACAGTATCAACACATAGCAAAGCACCTTGGGACCAATTTCCATTTTGTTTTGTTATTTGCCTCTTTATATACGACAGCAAGTCAAAAATTATGTACACTTTTCATTCTTCCGTTTATTAACATGAAGTTAGGGGTATACAATGCACATCATTTTTCTATGTACTCTCCCTCCTACTCAATGCACTTGGCCCAAAGTTCATCGAGCTTGCGTATTCCTTCCAAATAAAAGGTATGTCGTTGGTTGTGAAGCCACTTTTGCACCGCATTTTGCCTGTCCGCATCTGAGGCAAATCGGCGACCACACAAAGCATCCTTGACTGGCCCAAACAAGTGAAAGTCACTTGGAGCAAGGTCTGGGCTGTAGGGAGGGTGTTCCAATACCTCCGAATGCAGCTTTCTTCAGTAGTGACGGGGCACATTTTCATCTTAGTGGGTGTGTGAATAAGCAAAACTTTCGCCACTGGGCTGAAAATAACACCTGAATTATTCATGAAAGTCTGCAACATTCTTGTTGATGGTTTCAATAGTGTGACGGACCGTGTGTGGCCATGCTTTGTCATGCAACAACACCACCTTCTTTGACAGCAAACCTCGGTGTTTGGTGCGAATTGCTGGCTTCAGCTTCTCGCCAATAATTCACTATACCCCCCTTTGTTGACAGTCGTTCCCTTTTCCATGAACTCTGCCAGTAAAGGGCCCTTGTGAGTCCAAGAACATGGTTAACATACTAATCCACCAGAAGACAGAAATTGTGCAGCAGGTGAGAACAGCAGTTCAACAATTGCCACAACGTTCTGCTCCACAACATGCTGTTGCATTGGGGATTTCAGATTGCAGTTTGACAAGGATTGTCCAAAGCGATTTGAAGTTCCATCCTTTCAAAACAATGATTGTTCAACAATTACGCCCAGCAGACTACGCCTACCGTCAAAATCTGTGTGAGCAAATGCTTGCTCAGATCCCTCCAAATGCAGCTTTCTTCAGTAGTGAGGGGGCACATTTTCATCTTAGTGGGTGTGTGAATAAGCAAAACTTTCGCTACTGGACTGAAAATAACACCTGAATTATTCATGAAAGTCCGCAACATTCTCCTAAAGTGACAGTGTGGTGTGCCATATCACAATTTGGCGTAGGACCTTACATTTTTGAGGAAGGAGTGACCATGACAGTGAATTCAACACGTTATGTTTCAATGTTGCAAAATTTTCTGCAACCCAGAATGTACGAGATTGTTGAAGAAAATTGACTGGGGGACAGGTGGTTCCAACAGGATGGAGATACTGCTCTCACAGCTCGAATTTCACTTGATGTTTTGAGAAAAATGTTTCTGGGCCGTCTTGTCTCTTTGAGAACTGATGTTGGGTGGCCTGCATGGTCACCAGATTTGAGCATTTCAGACTACTTCCTTTGAGGATATCTGAAGGAAAAGGTTTTCAAATACTGCCCTCATGCCCTACCAGAGTTACAAGAGCAGATTATTGACGAAGTAAATGCCATACCCCGTGATACCCCGTGTGCAAGAGCGGCTCGAAACTTCAGGGATCGTCTACAGTAATGTATTGATGCTAACGGCAGCCATCTTGAGGTCATTATTTTCAAAACTAAATGAATGTAAAATGGTATATTGTAGTAATTTAGAAAATAAAAACATTTTTTTTCTATAGATCCAGATTTACTTTTATTGTTCCTTAAAAAAGGTTAGGCGGTTCTGCCACTCCCTGTATATGGGGTCCCAGAAATTGCAGAAAGAAACTTGTGACTGGCACTTACGTAAATAAGGTAGCCACAGCTTAACAAAAGCATCACTTGTGTAGCCACCGAGGTACCTGGCAGATGAGCAGAGAACCAATGTTTGATTCTCAAACACATTTTGTATTTTTTTTATTTGTGTGTGTTTTTTTTCAGTAACTTAATTGGTACAAGAGTTAGTAAAATAATCAGTAAGGAATAATAACAAGGTAGGCAAATTTCTCAGATGACTTGGATTAGTGAAGGACTAAAATTGTAAGCCTTGTTATATTCAACAATGCTGAATAATACTGCTGTGAATTCATCAGGAGGGACTACAGTCAGTCAACCATGCGATGCTTGTTTATGGTGAGGCATGATGCAGAACTTTGACATTTCAGTGTGCTCCCTGAAATCCAGCAGGAACTGTACAACCATGTGGATGCAATAATTCATAGCGTAATTCATGATCAACTTTCAGCACTAATTTTGGCAACAATGCTACTGTATGTGTGGTATGAATTAAAATTAATTAATGAAAAAAAAAAAACTGTATTTTCAAATGTAAATGAGGTCTGTTTTCAGCCAAATCTTTGGAAGGAAAAATGTAGTTGCATTAAGATTGCAACCGTGAGACGTCTCGATGCTGCAGGTATATTTGTTTCAGATGTTAATATTACAGTTACCATCAATGCAGTTGTTTGAAGGAAAGTGAGGACGTGTAGCAGAGTGGGTGACAGTCGTAAGGTAACCAGTATTAAAATTTTAATTCTCTATTCGTCCAAGTCGTTTGAGAAATTTATTTGCTTTCCTCATTACTATTCTTTATTGATTAACTCTTCTATTTCCACCAATGTTGATACAGGGAAAAAAAGCAAACTGGACAAAGCATTTGGGATTTGAACACAGGTTTTCTCCTCCCCAGCCAGATGCCTCCACCACTACACCAGCGTTGCTTTTGTTGAACAGCATTTATGCGTACATAAGCAGTACCCTTGATTACCAGAAAATACTCATTTTCAGATGCCATGTATAATTATGAAAAATACCCAATTTTCAATTATCTATTGATCCTGTCATTTTAGAGCCAATTAAGACATGAACTTTAGGGGTGGTCTTCTCAAAAAACCGTGTGTTTTTGTGTGTGTGTGTGTGTGTGTGTGTGTGTGTGTGTGTGTGTGTGTGAGGGGGGGGGGAGGAGGAGGAGCCATTTTAGGTTGTACACAAGTGACCTCTCAAGTACAATATGAGCAAAATGGGTTGGCAATGTCTTAGGACTTCCCTGTGAGTAGCAGTGAGACAATGTTCAGTGAAGGACAAATACAGCAATGTGAAATTTTGGCGTGAATGGGACTTCCACTGAAATCACCAGAGCACACATGATGCTAGCATTCGAAGCATGTTTTAAATGCCGTGTCAGAGGGAGGAAGTTTCACCATAAACTTGTTTTATTGTGCGCTGAACTGTTGACTAGCAGAGATGGCTAGGGCTAGTTTACCTGCAAAAGCTATAACATGGTGCAAGATCCGCAGCAAGTTGTTTGATGACAAAATGTCTGCTTCTGGTACAGATGTTTGTTGTAACAATTGGCAGTTTCTTCAGCGTAACTCCTCCCTACACACATCAATTAAAGCAATAGTGCTTTTTTTACTTCATTGGACACAAGTGCAACAATTGAGAGGCACTTTTGAAGTCAAGTTCCTTTCGAGTGCCTCCCTAGTGTCCTCACACTTGGGGGTGTGGTCCTGACATGCAGGTCATAAAATCAGATATGAACAGGAGTCGTGATGGGCAGCAGAGATAGCATTCGGATAATCTTACAAAGAATTTAGCACCGGAGCTATCATCCAAAAATGTGTAAACCTCCCTGCACGCAAACAGCATACAGTAGACCTCTGTTATTTTGAAATCGGATATCTGAAAACTCAGTTAACCCATACTAGCTGTTCAGTCCCTGTAGAATTACATCAAAAAATTTACTGCTTAAACTGAATTTCAGACAATTTCTACTACAAACTAAAATCACATAATCCATATCTTATTCTTCGCCTAAACCGAATGAGTACAGGGTGGTTATAATTAAACTTTCCTACTGGAGAGGGGCCCACGAAAAACAGGTAATCATAGAGCAATGAAACTTTGTGGAAACATCTTTGTAATGACATGTGGAAGAGAAATAATGAATAAACTATTGAAAGTAACACATTTTAATTTCCTTGTGAGAGGGTAACATTTTTTAACTGCGTACCATGTTTACCTTCCATGTTACAAATGTTGCTTGATGTGACAACCACCTGCATTCACAACAGCCTGGAACTGCACTAGAGATTACTTTGCAGCTTCCTGAAACATCTCAGGTGGGATGTTAGGTACCTCCCCTTGTATGCTAATTTTCAACCTCCGAGTGTTAGCATCCCGTGATAAATCTGAAGTCTATTCTCTCATTAGTAAGAGGTTCAAGACAGAAAATAGAGACAAAAGTGGCACGTTGTTCATAACATCATGTGGCCAGTCAAACACGAAGTAGTGGAGTAGTTAATATTTGAATGGTTCCAACATATTTGCTAACAGAAAATTCTATTGTCTGGCCACATGCTTCAACCAGAAAAAGGGAATTTATTTGTGTGTGTGTGTGTGTGTGTGTGTGTGTGTGTGTGTGTGTATGTGTGTGTGTGTGTGTGTGTGTGTGTTTTCTGAGGGCTGGCTACAGTGTTTTCAGGAAAGACATAAAAATAGTACGGTCATTGTCTGTGGGGAGGCACATGCAGTAAATGAGAAAGATGCCAATGGGTGGTCATGACAATTTAAATCCAAGATATCTCATTTGTATCATCCAAGAGATGTTTAATATAGATGAAACAAGCACTTTCTATAACCTGCCTGAAAAAATGTTAACTGTCAGTGGTGAAAAAAATCATGAATCAAAATGCAGCAAGGAGAGACAGACAATGATCTTGTGTTGTAATTCAATGATTCTGAGAAGCACAAACCAACAGTGACGGGAAAATACAAAAATCGGACCACTGCTCAGCACATCAGTTCAATGATCTGGAACTACTACTTACCAGTTATGTAACACCACTAGCTGTCTGCAGTCATTGGACTGAGGAATAATCACCTAAATGAAGTGTAACTGCAAGTGCTGACTTGTTTAGGCTGCTGTCAGTGCAATTGAACTACAAGAAACAGTTGCAGTTGCAGTTGGAATGAATTGCAAGCTATTCAGAACATGTCTGCTACTTGGGATCCACTTACGACAGACACCATAACTAACTCTTAAGCAGGCCTGATAACTCCTCTGAAACTGAAGAGGAAACAGATGATCCAGTACCTGAACTTACTCATAACATGGATACAACTTCGGATTCTGACATCTCTCTTATACAAGTTTACTACTGATTGGTGTACTCTCGTACTGCCAATATGAAAGAATATACACAGAAAGATGACAACATCCATGCTGCTGAAGAGCCAGTTATCAATTCTGCTGAAGACACAGAAGAGAATGATAATGTTTTACTGTCATCTTTTGTGGAAGAACAAGATGACATCACACTTGTCACCCCACACTGAAGTCACAGCTGCAGTTGCTGTTCTCGTGAGATCTGCTGCCACTTCTGATGCCTTCATGGGATTTCAAGTTGCACTGGATGTGGCATCTTCAGAAAGTGCCATAATTTTATGACTAATGGTCTGACAAACAACAATTAATGATTTAAAAAAATTAATTTAGAGACAAGAAAGTGTAATGGATAAGGAATGCTGTAAGCTAAAATGTGTTCTCATTAAAACTTGGAGTGTTAAAGAACAGTACATTCAAATGCTTCTTAGGATTATCGACTGTTGTATTACATGATACACTAATTCAGTAGGTACAGTATTGTTCCACAACATATATGTAATTATACAGTTTGAAAAAAAAGATAAGAATTTGACAATATATACATATACTTCCAAAGTTAAAAAAAATACCAGAGATAATGTTGTACAAATATGGTGAAGATATGCTTTTTCTTAGAGTTCATGAAAATAGAGCGCCTTCATTTGTTGGTTCCCGTAACAAAAGGAAAAGGTAACTCAACAGTTGTGTATTTCTACAAAAATAAATAAATAATAATGTCACTAGTTCAAACTTCATTAAACCAAACTGGCTATATTTCAGTGTCTTGAAATTCGGTTAAGTGAGGATCCACTGTAGTGGACAATGGCACCTACTTGGGAGCAGTCACTTGTGTTTTCAAGTAAACTTGCAACAAATCTTACTCCATGTCAAACAAGCTTTACTGATCTGCTTGTATTTGGCAACCATGTGAGGCACAGAGAACACAATGGATATTTTTGAAGTGGATGATGTGCTGAATATTTCAGCATTTGTGAAAAAGAGTTTTGTTTGAGTCACAGTTCGAACTACTTTCTTTGGTGGTTTTGTGGACTTTGCCAATTTTTTTGAGTGCATTTCTAGGAATTTGTAATATTTCCAGTTGTGGATGCTGTTTGAGTGTTTGAACTTTTGTGAATTAGCCACAGTTAGCATTTGAATTCATTTGTGGTTTGACAGATAGTCAGGACACTATTTACTTGCAGCTGGTGGTTCATACATAACTTGGATTATCTACAGTCAGAACTTCATTTGCCACTGTTCCGGTGTCATTCCAAGTAAAATCGGTCAGGCTAACATTCATTTTCACAACAACATTAGTAAATGGAACAAAGAGTCATACATATTTTAAATAACAAACTTCTATTAAGTCAGTACTGTTATACAAAACATATCACAGCCTTTGAAAGAATAATTCAATGTTTTAACAAGTAAATATACATATATATGTTTGCACAACATGCTGCGAAGCTTTCTGTCTGTTTCTGCTATGTATTTCAATTGTCCTGATATCACAAATAAGTATATTGCTAAAAAAAATTTTTCTATTTAAAAATTTCGCAAGTACCAACATTTACTTGTAACTCAGTGTTCAGAACATAGAAATTCTGAAGTGTTATGTGTAGTGTAGTGAGTGGGCTCACGAGTCAGATTACTGACTTTAATAGTTTCAAGCATATCTGGTGCAGTACTTTGCTGTTAATAGCACTTTAGGCTAACAGTGAAGAGTGTTGATGGAATTTGTTACATTAAATTCTCAATTAATTGCAAACAACGACTCCTGGCTAAAGTAATTTGTAGTAGCTTGCCACTTCACTACCACTTATTTGTGCACTTACAGGAAACTGGGTGCAGTTGACTATTAATGGAAGTGAAAGCAGTGGATGCAACCAATCTCCTAGACAATACAGGGCCAAAGACAATAGTTTCACTGCACTGCAGACTGGCCATATTCCAGGTGACAGTGTAATTTATTATTAACAATCTACCAGTAGTGCAATAAGAGGCCCATTACTGGTGTAACTGCATTCAATTGCAATACATCAAATTTCAAATAGAACTTACTTCCTGAATACTCTTTCCATTAAACACCAAGTGCTGAATAAATCACAGTGGATGTGGGAGACATCAGTAATTTTAAAATCCAACAGCCACTTATCTTGAGCTCTGTGCAGGGAACTGAGGTATATACTGTCACAGGTTAGAAAACAATTGCACAATGTGATGTTCATTTACCTTCAATGCAAGTGCAACTGCTGAACAAAAACAGTAAGCAGTGGGAAGTTATAGTGGAATTGGTAAGAAGGTTGTGGTTCAACGCAAAAAGTTCTGCAATGCATGTGCTGATATAACCTACACATGAGATGGTATTTATTATAATCTAAATATTGAAATACACTGTATTTCCAGGTAAAGTCATTTAGGCTAACATTTATTTTTACAGCAACAAAAATAAATAGAACAAAGAGTCATACACATTTTAAATCACAAACATCTGTTAAGTCTCTGAAAGAACAATTCAATGTTCTTAGCAAATAAATAGATATATACATAGATCTGCACAACTTGCTGCAAAGCTTTATGTATGTTTATGCTATACATTGCAACAGTCCTGATATCACAGATAAGCGTATTATTAACATTTATTTCTGTTTAAAAATTTCACACATACCAACAACATTAAGTACAAGAAAATATGAACCCCTTGAATTTGCACAAAAAAGTGTGCTTAAGATATGTACATGTTGCAAAAGGACCTTAACTGGTTTCAATCTTTACTTTACTTTGAAACCCTTACAGATACACACTTGATATGCAAGAGACAAGATGCCGACTATTATCCTCCATCCCACTCCTGCTGTGCCACAAACCCTGTTGCTTTCTGTTCAACAAATAACAAGAATTTCTACTCTCCAATATGGTACCAGTTTTCACTGAAATTCAACTATAAGAACAACAAACCACTTTCTTTATTACAGTTGTTGCATAAGAGGGAGGGAATAGGATATGAAAATGTACCCTATCACTTACTATCATCATATAATCAAGCAAAGGCAGAAAACTGAACAAAATTTTTGTAGGAATCTAAGATTTCGGCTGCAGATTAAGTCAGATAATTGACATAAAATCATGCGTTGCTATACAACACATATACTAAAGGCTACTGACATGTGGCATTTTACAATCTTTGTTTTTTCAAACCACAAATACTGTTTTACGTGGACAAACGTACAGTAGCAGCATTAATTATTCAATGGTACACGTACTATTAGTATGAACCTTGTATGTAAACATTGATTTTAATTTCATAACAACTGTCCAGCGTGTCAACATATCAGTACTGGTGTCACACAGTATGCAGTACTTTGTTTTATTTGCTGAACTATGAAGCTAAGTCAGTAAGTATCTGCACTTCTGCTCCAATTATCTTTAGGCAGCCTCTATGGCTTTGTGTGCTCACCAGCCACTACACTGCACCATTGTCTTCACCTGTGGTAGGTTGCAGCATCATTACATCATCTGCTTTGTACTGTTGCAATATAAAGAAGTCTGTGCCGCTCTGTTTGCACCGTAGAAGAACAGTGTTCCGTCTGTTTTTTGTGGTCTGAAGGTGTACCAGCAGTGGCAATTCATAGAAGATTGTCAGCATAAGATGGGGACAATGATTTGTTCGAAAGTGGTTGGATGAGTGTGAAGGACGAAGAAAGAGTGAGTTGTCCAGCTACAGCCACAACTGTGACAATATTGAATCAGCCCATCAAATGACTGCTCATCATGTGGCAAACCATATACAGATTAGTTACAGCACACAAAATCGTACATAATGTGCCCAACTTTCACAAAATCGGTGCAAGATGTGTTAAAAAGAAAAAAAAAAGAAAAAAAAAAAAAAACTCTATAAAGAGCACAAGTGTAACTACATGAAAATCTGTCGGCACCATCATGCTAATGAAGATGAAACCTTTCTGAAATGAATGGTCTACTTAAAGATGCTTTAAGTGGCCACCGATTCAGCTCCAGTAAACAGGCAAAAGAAACAGTGCATACATGGCTTATTGTGCAATCAAATACCTTTTTTCAGAGGGTATCACAAAGCTTGTGCAATGATGGACTAAGTGCACTGAAAAGCAGGATGATGACTGTTGAAAAATGATATCAATAAACATTTTGTATTCTTGTTGTAATAAATTATAAAAATTGACTGTAGATACTCATGACTTACCCTCATAGATATGAATAAAAGAAAACACTACCTACCATAATTTCTAAATTATGTAACTTCAGCCAGCCTCAATCTTATTTAAAGAACATGATATTCAAAACAAAGGTTAAAAATTACACCAAGAAGAACTATCTGCTTTTAGTAGTTTCAGAAACAGAAAAATTATAGAAAAGCTAAGAAAACACAGAACAGTAGAACATTTTTTTCCTACATCACTTTCAGGAAATGATAAAACGGCTCCAACAATTAGGATGAGAGCAAATGTTTTTTCCATCTAATTTGGTGCCCCCAGGGCATGACAATGAAAAGGGAAAGACTTGGGGTGGGGGGTGATGAAGAACTAAAAATACCTCTGTGATTCGGTCCAGTAGACCATGGGATGCAGCACAGCTGGCTGCAATTCATGCACATAAAAATTTAATGTATGCCTTTTTCTATATATTTCCATCCCTGTTAGCTCACTGTAAAATACTTCTGGAGTTACATTTCTTGTCTATAACTGGCTGCAGCTCATAATTTGTATTCTGGAATTTGCAATGAAGTAAGATTAGCACCTCACTGATATGGTGTTCAGAGATGCAGCATCAGTTTAAATCAGAAAAGGGTACAAAGATGGGAAAGAAAAATCAGACTCATCCTTCTCCTACTGACACTCACAGCATTCTTATTAATCAATTTAGCAAAACCATTGGAAGGTTAACTTTGATTATCAAATGAGAACAGAAACCTAGTTCCTCCAAAATGAAGACAAGTGCATTAGACTGTGCCAAATTGCTTGGACCTGTTTACAATCTACAATACAATCGCCAATCTAATCTGTGCATTAATGTAGTTTCTTTCTGGGAAGTTAACCTATATCGTATCAACACATCATGAAATAATGCTTAAATTGGTGGTGGGAATCCTTTAATTTCTGCCAGATTTCATCCCTTGGCTTTCAAAACTAAATTATACCTTTGTTTGAAAGTTATGGCTTTAGTTAACCTCCACTCCCTTCTAAGATCATTATTCCATGAAGGAAATCTATTTCAGATATAGCCTATAGTTTTTGTTTTAATTTATTCTAACCCAGTTCTCTCACGATAACTATATAAAATGCAACCTGTATGTTATAAGACCAGAGGGGAATTTCAAGAAACAGTTTTCTACTTTCCATGTTTCAAACATGTTATTTGATGTTTAAATATCATCTAGCACTGTTTCTCATTTTATTCCAAAAGGTTATGAACGAAATACAAGTCACACAACAATTGTTGTTCAACTACCAATGCAGTCATAGAGGTTTTTATATTCTGACTTACATTTCAATCTGGTATGTGGTTGATATGTTTGTAGACACGTTTGAGAATGAGAAACACTGCAAACTAGATAGTAGTGCATAATAAAGTACTATTTTTAAAAGAACAGACTTGTGGAAGTGATGTTCTTCAAATTCATTATTACCGACTGACAACTGTAGTTTAATGCTATACGTTTTTGTTGTTCTTCAAAATAAGATTTTTAACTGCTGGTGGAACACCCTTAATATTAGCAGTTTAAAGCAAGTGGAAATTAAAATATTTTTATTTATTTTTTTCTGAAGGGAAGATGAAAGCAAAGTGTCCATAGCAAGAACACACCCCCAGAAATGGCCGTAATTTGCTATGTGACTGAAGAGTTTTTTCAAGTCAAGAAATGCATCATCAATTCACAAAAGAAAAGGGAAGTTTCGACACACGTGCAAAATATTCTTCAACTATGCGTGCTGACACTTGAGAAGCACATGTTATAAAAGATCTGCTTGAGCTTCACAACTGACATACTTACAAAATTTCTAATGCATGTCATTCTACAGCATCTCTGTTACCTTAATAAGATCTTGAATTTGTCCTGCAACTGCTTCACTTTTATAAACTGCCAGTATGAACTGAGACTTTTTTCTCTCCCCTGTTTCAGCTTTCAGTTCTCACCTGTCTATTGCTTATTGATAGGAACAATGAAAGTTTAAGTGTAGAAAACAATCTTGAATTTTAAGCTTTGCTCTCATTTTCTATAGGCCTGTCAAACTTGCGTTACTAGTTATAGTATATTCCACAAATTGAAGAGAGATTCAGGCATCAGTTTCATCAGAAACAGGGAAATCAGGTGATAGTGGCGTGTCTGGAGTGGAGGTAGCAGGAGAGCTTTCGGCGGGAGAGCTTTCAGCTGGTGATGTGGTGGTGGGAGACTCCGAGGACTCATCTTCTGCAAGTGCCTGCTGCATCTCTCTCTGCCGCTTCAGGCGGCGCTTCACTGCCATCACACCTGCGAGCACAAGAGGTGAACAAATGTTTTTGCAGCAAAATGGACTATAAATAAAGTCAATAAAAAAACAACAACAGAGGGAAGGAAGTTAGTGTACAAAAAAAGCAGAAAACACCAATTTCTCATCTAATAATAATAATAATAATAATAATAATAATAATAATAACAATAACAACAACAACAGCTGAGAGTTTTCTCAACCTCCATATGGCGTGTCTCCAAGTGGTGGATATGCGAATGCCCGACAGATATGGAGGGTAGGTAGGAAATAAAATACCACCCATGGACAAAATAACCACCAAAACCCATGCTGCACCTGACTTGGAGCAGCTGGCCGTATGGTCAGCATCCGTTCACCATGAGGTGCGGCTGTAAACGTGTTCAAGGAATTCACAATCCCTGGTTGTACACCAATAGTAAAAGCCAAAAAATTGATGACGGGCAAACATGACTCATACAAGTAAAGACAGAATTACCTCAGGTCGACAATCCACCCACACTGATGTGACAATGAAGCATTTGGATTCTGAAGAGCTTGGACTTATACAAGAGATCAAGTTGGAGTGCTCTGGTAAACTTCCATGAAAACCGCACACTTATATTGGCACTCTCAACATTCAGGCACTCGAGCAGGCAATCGAGCAAGAAAACTAAACAATCTCACAACAGAACTCATGATACATAAAATCCAAATTCTCGTCTTTAGAGAAAGATGCTTCACAGATTCAGGAGCAATAGACTACAATAATCACAAAATCTTCAAAAATGGAACAAACAAGAAAATTGGCAAAGGAGTGGCACTATCTGGCTCATCGTAAACAAAAAATTTTGGATTCAGTATGAGATGTGAAACCCATCAGCAACTGACTTATGACCTTAAGAATTAAACACACAAACTGAAATTACATGTTTATTAACATACATGCACCAATTAAAGGGTACAGTGAAACAAGAGTTTCAATACAAACTGAAAGATTCTGGGAAGAACTTTAAACAGAGAGGGCCAAAATTCCAAAAGACGATGTGAAATTCTACTCTGAGATTTTTGTGCCCAAACTGGCAGGGAAAACAAATACAAGATGCCAGTGGGAGACTATATTGCAGACAAATTCACCAATAAGAATCATACATGACAGTTTAACTGCGTTATGTCAACAAAACAAACTAAAAATTGTGCCAACCTCACTTTGGGAAAAAAAGATACGGAGAATTTCAGATTGATCATGTGGCAATGTCATACAACTACAAAAAGGAATTCAGGATTTGCAAGTATGCAGAGGTGCAAACATTGATTCGGATCATCATTTAATCAGAAGCAAAATTAAATTCAAGCCCCCTCAAAAAAAAAAAAAAAAAAAAAAAAAAAAAAAAAAAAAAAAAAAAAAAAAAAAAAAAAAAAAAAAAAATCGGTGATTCAAAAATTTGATTTACACAAAATCAAAGACTCTACAATAACAGAAAAGTCGGGAGAACAACCTACAGAAGATTGGGAGAAATTTCAAACTAAAATCAGCCAAACAACGAAAGATCTGATCCTTCTTCACATAAACCAAAACAACCTTGCAGGGCTCGAGAATGTGAGAGTGCACTAGAAGAAAGAAAAAGGCATTTCAAAATTACAATTGCAACAAATCAGAAGAAACATAGAAGAAATTCCTCAAAGTTAGGAAACAGACATCCATGATTTTAAGACAACATAAATGAAAATATGTCATTGACCTACTGCAGTCAATTCAAGACAACTTCAAAACTTACAACACATGTGATTTCTACAAGACCTTTGTAAACCAAATCAAAGAAAGGAGAACCTCTGCTATCAGAAACAAGGTGATAAATTAGCCTTGACAAACAAAAAAAAAGCTGCTTGGAACAAGCCACATATTTTTCAGAGCTTTTTGAACTGTCCAGAACCCAAAGAGAGATTTCCGAAATTACATTCAGAAATCACAACAGAAAGTTCGTCCCCACCAACATAATAAGAAGTTTACTCACATAGAGAGAGAGAGAGAGAGAGAGAGAGAGAGAGAGAGACATCAGGGGAGGACAGAATTGTAGCTGAACATTTGGCAAACCGAAAAAATTCTCTATGATTGGAAGATTTCTCTAATCCATCCACTACATAAAAAAGGCCACAATCCAGATATAAACAACTACAGAGGGATCTCTCTCTTACCAGTCACTTACAAAATCTTATCAAGTTGAATAGAGCACAAAAGCAATTTGAACCAAAATTAGCAGAACATCGAGCAGGCTTCAGACCTAACAGATCATACCCAGAACAAATTTTTAACCTCAAAACTATACCCAAAATGCGAGCCCTCAGACAAAAACCTCTAGTTGGCACATTTGTGGATTTTGAAAGGGCATACAACGATTTGACAGACAGGCCTTCACTATTTCAAATTTTAGAAGAGAAGGGAATGGATCCCAAAACCTGAGACCTCATAAAGCTAACTAACTGGAACAAAATCTAAAGTAAAATTTATGTGGAAATCTCAGAACCTTTTGACAAGAAAACAGTAGTGACAAGAGGAGATGAACTCCCTCCTTTTCTGTTCAATGTTGTCCTAGAAAATGTTATCAAAGAATGGGAGGAAGAACCCATGAAACTTGGGTTTTGGGAGCCAATCCTACTGGGCTTTCCCAAAAAAGACCTCTACATACCATACCTTGCATTTGTGGATGACCTGACAGTACTTACAGAGGGTGAACAGTCAGCTGTCAAACAGCTCAAGGTACTTAAAGATTGTGCATAACAAGTAGGGTTACAAATCTGTCTTACGTGCAAAGACAGAAATCGCGAGCGTGATAAAAAAGGTAAAATCGACAGGTTCCCATACTTTAAATACACTGGACAATTCATCAAACTGACAGGCCTTGAAAAATCTCACAGTAAAATTACCTCAAAAAGTCAAACAAGCATCAGGGTTGAGCCAAAACCTCTACGAAAAAAAAAAATCCACATCACGACAGAAAAACATTTGGCTCTACAATACAATTACAAAACCAACAGTCCTCTATACGAGTGAAACACTGATGCTTAACAGGAGAAACAAACTTTAAGAGATCAAAAAAGAAGACAGAACGATCATTAGGAAAATTTTAGGATCAAGACATACTTAAGATGGTTAAGGGCTGCAATCACTCCAGACAACAGTAAAGTGTTCAGACATCAAAACTGGTATTAAGAAAAGGCAAATTTAACTCTTTGGTCATCTAAACAGACGACCAGAAAAGTGACTGAAAGAAAGGATAGTAGACTATGCAACATCACACAAGATCTCAACACCTCGACTCAACAAAATTTGAAAGGACCTAAAAAATGCAAATGTAAGAGCAACCGACATTTTAGAAAGAGACACCTTCAGACATGAAGTAGGCAAATGGGAAGTTAATGAGAGCATCCAAAACACATACACTACAGACCAAAGTGATTGGAAGAACGTGAACAAGCCTTCTTGTAAAAAATGAAAGCCTACTGGAACAACAATAAGAACCTAAAGAAAAGTTGACTGAGTTATTTGCTTAACATCTTCCATTTATTGGGAGAATCTGGTAGTAATAATAATATTAATAATAATAATAATCTTTATCTGTCAACAGTAATTTTAAATTCTTTGACATTATTATTTTTTATAATTTGCATATACTGGGCATGTTGTTTGTCACTGTAAAAATAAGCAAACTGCTCACATATGCCATGCTAAATATTTAACAAAGTTGGATTCATGATTGCCATTTCTAATCAACTTGCATCGCTGAAACCTAAAAATAACAAGTTATTTTTTAAACCATTTTCGATAGGAAAATGACACCTATGTAGTTATAAACATGGTAAAGTAAGTACTAAACAATGGAAATCTCAGTATGGACAACAACAATATTATGAAAAGGATAGTTCAGGTTGGAATATCAACAATATTATGAAAAGGATAGACTGCTACCAGACAGGCACGATGAAAAGACTGTTTTACACACACACACACACACACACACACACACACACACACACACACACACACTACCTCGAGCCAGACTGTAGTGTGGCCAGAGTGCAGCAGTTGTGTGTGGTGTAAGGTGTGCACGCGCGCGCGTGTGTGTGTGTGTGTTTTTTCCTTTTTTCTGAAGAAGGCTTTGGCCAAGAGCTAATATGTAACAGTCATTTCATTATGTCTGTCTGCAACTCAGTGTGTCACCCTTATGGTGAGAACCAATCTACCCTTTTCATAACATTACAAAAAAGATAGATTGCTACTCACTATATAGCGGAGAGTTGAGTCACAGAGAGGCGCAATAAAAAAGACAATTATACATTTAAGTTTTCAGCCAAGAGAAACACACATCGCACAAGCACAACTCACACATTATCACTGATCACTGACACTGACTGAAGCCAGACTGCAACTGTGCCTGATGGGAACAGCCATCAAGTGTGAGTTGTCGGGTGGGGGTGGGGGGGGGGGTTAAGAAGGTGACATGGGGGTGAGGGGGGTGAGGAGGGAGAGGGATAGTGGGTGGTGGTGGAGAGGGCATAGTGCTGCTTTTAGGAGCTGCAGGGCTGTGGTGGTGAGATGGTAATGAAGTTAGGTTCAGTCACAGGAGGTTTGGAAGTGGGGGGAGCAGGAAACAAGAGCAGAGGAAAAAGGCTTGTGGGTGTGTTGGTGAAATAGAAAACTGTATAGCACTGGAGTGGGAGCAGGGACGGGGATAAATGGGTGGAGGATGGGGCTAGTGAAGGTTGAGGCCAGGAGGTGCTATGAGAATGTAGGAAATGTAGCACGTAGGGTTCCTACCTTTGCAGTTCAGAAACGCTGATGTTTGTAGGAAGGGTCCAGATACCACAGACTGTGAAGCAGTCACTGAACTATAGCACACTGTATCTCCCGTGGTCTAGGGGTAGCGTCTTTGATTCATAATCAAAGCGTCTTCGGTCCCAGGTTCGATCCCCGCCATTGCCTAAATTTTGATAAATAATCAGCATTGGCGGCCGAAGACTTCCGGCATAAGAAGTCAGCCTAATTCTGCCAACGGCCTTGTCAAAGAGGGTGGAGGAGTGGATAGAGGTTCAGGGCACTCTCTTGTCCTAGGGGTGGGAAATTGCCCCTAAAGGCGGAAGAATCAGCAATGATCAACGACATGAGGATGCAGAAGGCAATGGAAACCACTGCATTAAAGACACGTAACGTGTATCCACAGGACATGTGGCCTGTAATTTAAGAAGTGTCATGATGATCTCTCCATTGGAGAAAGATTCCGGAATAGTCCCCCATTCGGATCTCCGGGAGGGGACTGCCAAGGGGGAGGTTACCATGAGAAAAAGATTGAATAATCAACGAAAGGATAACGTTCTACGAGTCGGGGCGTGGAATGTCAGAAGCTTTAACGTAGTAGGGAAACCAGAAAATCTGAAAAGGGAAATGCAAAGGCTCAATCTAGATATAGTAGGGGTCAGTGAAGTGAAGTGGAAGGAAGACAAGGATTTCTGGTCAGATGAGTATAGGGTAATATCAACAGCAGCAGAAAATGGTATAACAGGTGTAGGATTCGTTATGAATAGGAAGGTAGGGCAGAGGGTGTGTTACTGTGAACAGTTCAGTGGCCGGGTTGTTCTAATCAGAATCGACAGCAGACCAACACCGACAACGATAGTTCAGGTATACATGCCGACGTCGCAAGCTGAAGATGAACAGATAGAGAAACTGTATGAGGATATTGAAAGGGTAATGCAATATGTAAAAGGGGACGAAAATCTAATAGTCATGGGCGACTGGAATGCAGTTGTAGGGGATGGAGTAGAAGAAAAGGTTACAGGAGAGTATGGGCTTGGGACAAGGAATGAAAGAGGAGAAAGACTAATTGAGTTCTGTAACAAGTTTCAGCTAGTAATAGCGAATACCCTGTTCAAGAATCACAAGAGGAGGAGGTATACTTGGAAAAGGCCGGGAGGTACGGGAAGATTTCAATTAGATTACATCATGGTCAGACAGAGATTCCGAAATCAGATACTGGATTGTAAGGCATACCCAGGAGCAGATATAGACTCAGATCATAACGTAATAGTGATGAAGAGTAGGCTGTAGTTCAAGACATTAGTCAGGAAGAATCAATATGCAAAGAAGTGGGATACAGAAGTACTAAGGAATGATGAGATACGTTTGAAGTTCTCTAACGCTATAGATACAGCAATAAGGAATAGTGCAGTAGGCAGTACACTTGAAGAGGAATGGACATCTCTAAAAAGGGCCATCACAGAAGTTGGGAAGGAAAACATAGGTAGAAAGAAGGTAGCTGCAAAGAAACCATGGGTAACAGAAGAAATACTTCAGTTGATTGATGAAAGGACGAAGTACAAACATGTTCCGGGAAGATCAGGAATACAGAAATACAAGTCGCTGTGGAATGAAATAAATAGGAAGTGCAGGGAAGCTAAGACGAAATGGCTGCAGGAAAAATGTGAAGACATCGAAAAAGATATGATTGTCGGAAGGACAGACTCAGCATACAGGGAAGTCAAAACAACCTCTGGTGACATTAAAAGCAACGGTGGTAACATTAAGAGTGCAACGGGAATTCCACTGTTAAATGCAGAGGAGAGAGCAGATAGGTGGAAAGAATACATTGAAAGCCTCTATGAGGGTGAAGATTTGTCTGATGTGATAGAAGAAGAAACAAGAGTCGATTTAGAAGAGATAGGGGATCCAGTATTAGAATCAGAATTTAAAAGAGCTTTGGAGAACTTACGGTCAAATAAGGCAGAAGGGATAGATAACATTCCATCAGAATTTCTAAAATCATTGGGGGAAGTGGCAACAAAACGACTATTCACGTTGGTGTGTAGAATATATGAGTCTGGCGATATACCATCTGACTTTCGGAAAAGCATAATCCACACAATTCTGAAAACGGCAAGAGCTGACAAGTGCGAGAAGTATTGCACAATCAGCTTAACAGCTCATGCATCGAAGCTGCTTACAAGAATAATATACAGAAGAATTGAAAAGAAAATTGAGAATGCGCTAGGTGACGATCAGTTTGGCTTTAGGAAAAGTAAAGGGACGAGAGAGGCAATTCTGACGTTACGGCTAATGATGGAAGCAAGGCTAAAGAAAAATCAAGACACTTTCATAGGATTTGTCGACCTGGAAAAAGCGTTTGACAATATAAAATGGTGCAAGCTGTTCGAGATTCTGAAAAAAGTAGGGGTAAGTTATAGGGAGAGACGGGTCATATATAATATGTACAACAACCAAGAGGGAAAAATAAGAGTGGACGATCAAGAATGAAGTGCTCGTATTAAGAAGGGTGTAAGACAAGGCTGTAGCCCTTCGCCCCTACTCTTCAATCTGTACATCGAGGAAGGAATGATGGAAATAAAAAAGGTTCAGGAGTGGAATTAAAATACAAGGTGAAAGGATATCAATGATATGATTCGCTGATGACATTACTATCCTGAGTGAAAGTGAAGAAGAATTAAATGACCTGCTGAATGGAATGAACAGTCTAATGAGTACACAGTATGGTTTGAGAGTAAATCGGAGAAAGACGAAGGTAATGAGAAGTAGTAGAAGGGAGAACAGTGAGAAACTTACCATCAGGATTGATGGTCACGAAGTCAATGAAGTTAAGGAATTCTGCTACCTAGGCAGTAAAATAACCAATGACGGACGGAACAAGGAGGACATCAAAAGCAGACTAGCTATGGCAAAAAAGGCATTTCTGGCCAAGAGAAGTCTACTAATATCAAATACCGGCCTTAATTTGAGGAAGAAATTTCTGAGGATGTGCGTCTGGAGTACAGCATTGTATGGTAGTGAAACATGGACTGTGGGAAAACCGGAACAGAAGAGAATCGAAGCATTTGAGATGTGGTGCTATAGACGAATGTTGAAAATTAGGTGGACTAGTAAGGTAAGGAATGAGGAGGTTCTACGCAGAATCGGAGAGGAAAGGAATATGTGGAAAACACTGATAAGGAGAAGGTACAGGATGATAGGACATCTGCTAAGACATGAGGAAATGACTTCCATGGTACTAGAGGGAGCTGTAGAGGGCAAAAACTGTAGAGGAAGACAGAGATTGGAATACGTCAAGCAAATAATTGAGGACGTAAGTTGCAAGTGCTACTCTGAGATGAAGATGTTAGCACAGTAAAGGAATTTGTGGCGGGCCGCACCAAACCAGTCAGTAGACTGATGATGGAAAAAAAATTGGGCAGAATGTTTAGCAATTGGGTGATCCAGCTGTATCTTGTCCACAGTTTGGTGGTAGCTGTTCATGCACACAGATGGGTTTTCGTTTGTCATGCTCCCATAGAAAGCAGCACAGTGGTTGCTGTTTAGTTTGTAGATAACATGACTGCTTTTACAGGTAGGCCTGCCTTTAATGGGGGCAGGAGATGCCTGTAAATGGACTGCAGTAGTTACTGGTGGGAGGGGTAGAGATACTGTCAGTGGTTGGCTGGTCTGATGTGGATGAAGCCATCCTGAGGTGGATGTCAACATCGAGGAAGGGGCTTGTTGTGTTGAGGAGGATCAAGTGAAGTGAATGGGGAGAAGGTGTTGAGGTTCTGGAGGAATGTGGATAGGGCATCTCCACCCTCGATCCAGATCATGAAGATGTCATCAATGAATCTGATCCAGGTAAGTATGGGATTTTGGGTGGTTAGAAAGGATTCCTTTACATGGCCCACTGGTATATTGGCATAGGATGATGCTATGCGGGTGCCCATTGCCATTCACCAGGTTTGTTTGTAGGTGATGCCTCCAAAGGAGCAGTAACTGTAGCTGAGTATACAGTTGGTCATGGCAAGTAAGGAGGAGGTTGCAGGTCCAGTGTTAGTCAGGTGTTGGGAAAGGCGGTGTTCAATAGTGACAAGGTTGTGGGCAACAGGGGTGTTATTGTACGGGGAGGCGGCACTGACAGTGACAAGCAAGGCACCATGTAGTAAAGGAACAGGTATTGAGGAGAGTCCTTGGAGGAAACAAATGGTGTCTTCTACTGGTAACAGACTGAAGGGGCTGATCTATGACAGCAGATATTCTCTCAGTGGGGCACAGTCCTGTGTGGTTGGGATTATGGAATTTAGGAAGCATGAAGAATGTAGAAGTGTGGAGGATGGACTTAATGATTTTAGGAGAGACTGGAGATACTGCTGGATTTCAGAAATGGGGTTGCTGTGGCAGGGTTTGTAGGTGGACATATCTGACAGCTGGAGACCCTCTGCCAGGTAATCCCCTCTCCCAACCCCATGCCTCATGGCTCGTATCCCTGTAATATACCTAGATGCAATACCTATCCCGTACATCCTCCCACCACCACCACCACCACCACCACCACCACCACCTCCTACTCCAGTCCCATCACAGGTATCTCCCATCCCATCAGTAGCAGTGCTACCTGTGAAAGCCATCATGTGATCTACAAACTGTGGTGTAACCACCGTGCTGATTTCTACATGGGCATGACAACTAACAAGCTGTTTGCCCAAGCAAGTGGCTACTGTCAAACTGTGGACAAAGGACAGCTGGAGCACCCAGATGCTGCACATGCTGCTCAACACAATGTACTTCACTTCAATGACTGCTTCACACCTAAGCCATCTGTGTCCCTCATACCAACATCAGCACTTCTGAACTGTGCAGGTGGGAACTCTCCCTACAACATATCTTTCATTCTCATAACCCCCTTCGCCTCAACCTTCACTAGTCCTACCCACTTCCCTCGTCCCGCTCCAGCAGTATCCACGCCTCCTATTCCACCAATGCAAATACTAATCGTTTACCCTCCTCTACGACTTCTCCTCTCCCTTTCCTCCAGCACAGCCAATCAACTCTGTACCTAACAGTCCTATCTTGCCCCACCACGCACCTACCCACCTTCAAACCAGCACATCATCTTCCCCCACCCCTAGCCTCCTACACGTCACACTCCCCACCTCATACCCCCTCCTTACCCTCACCACAGATTGATGTTCAGAATCAGGTGATTGCTAACACACAATGCAATGTAATTTACTTTTGTGTTATAGGATTAAATCATTTAAATAATATATAACAATTGTGTACCCAGCCTCAATGAAGATTATTGTTCATTATATAATTTGCCCTGCTGGAGAGTGAAGTATAGAGGTGTCTTCAGTTGTCATTTATGCTTTCAGACCATAGCTGGGTAAGGAGAGGATGCACACACTGCCACAAAATGGGTAGGAAAGCGTCCAACAAGAACTGAAGAATCGGTTCAAATATTACCCTGACAGAAGAGGTGCAGAACAGCTGTTGATCTCTGGTGGCCCAGAAGACTATGGAGTTAGGCTTACACTTGGCATGAAGATGAGTATGTTCCCAAGGAGGAGATGCATTACTACCAGCATTCCTTCTTACTGTGTTTAACTGGATAGTTATCCTTCGCACAAAGCTGCTTAAAGATGAGGAGGATGGTCTGTGAAGGGTCTCACTTGACAAGTTGCAGGGGCCTACAATGATCCTGAATAGTTGTTGGAATATCTTCGGTCTACTATGGCATCTGTCAGAAGCTGAGGGGCTCTGTACGGAGGGGACTACCAGTTCCCACAGCACAGGTCATCATGTCGGACATGTCTCCCACAATCTCATTGATTAAATATGACAGTGAGGAAGTGATATAATAGAAGAGGTACATAACTGCCAGTTGGCTCTTCTAAGAGCCCAACACGATAAATGGTCCACTGGGCAGTGACAAGAAAGGGACAGGATCATTGGAAAGTGCTCACTGCCAAAGATTATTGTGTAGCACAAACTGTAGTGAAGTGGCGAGACTCAAGGAAGAGAACGTAAGGTCAAGAGCCAAAACTGTATCCCCGAGGGTGGCACTGAATTTGGTAGGAATCTCTTAATTGAGGAGACACACAAGAAGCTGGTCCATTAGAAGGCCCCTACTAGACAACTTGGTAATACCTTATAGGGGGTGTGCACACTGAAATCCCATAGTAGGAGAATAGGGGTGGGGTTGGGGGTAGGGCTGGGGGGGGGGGGGGAGGTTATTAGGTTAAGGTGGTTATCTCAAGGTAAGTAAATATCCTCCTTTGAAGTAAATGTGCATTACATATGGTGTCACCGCCGGACACCACACTTGCTAGGTGGTAGCCTTTAAATCGGCCGCGGTCTGTTAGTACGAGGGCAGTTCCATAAGTAATGCAACACATTTTTTTTCTCGGCCAATTTTGGTTGAAAAAACCGGAAATTTCTTGTGGAATATTTTCAAACATTCCCGCATCGTCTCGTATAGTTTCATTGACTTCCAACAGGTGGCAGCGCTGTACGGAGCTGTTAAAATGGCATCTGTAATGGATGTGCGTTGCAAACAACGGGCAGTGATCGAGTTTCTTTTGGCGGAAAACCAGGGCATCTCAGATATTCATAGGCGCTTGCAGGATGTCTACGGTGATCTGCCAGTGGACAAAAGCACGGTGAGTCGTTGGGCAAAGCGTGTGTCATCATTGCCGCAAGGTCAAGCAAGACTGTCTGATCTCCCGCGTGCGGGCCGGCCGTGCACAGCTGTGACTCCTGCAATGGCGGAGCGTGCGAACACACTCGTTCGAGATGATCGACGGATCACCATCAAACAACTCAGTGCTCAACTTGACATCTCTGTTGGTAGTGCTGTCACAATTGTTCACTAAAATCTGAACGAACTTCTCCTTCTTCATGACAACGCAAGACCTCACACAAGTCTTCGCACCCGAGAGGAGCTCACAAAACTTCAGTGGACTGTTCTTCCTCATGCACCCTACAGCCCCGATCTCGCACCGTCGGATTTCCATATATGTTTGGCCCAATGAAGGATGCAATCCGTGGGAGGCACTACGCGGATGATGAAGAAGTTATTGATGCAGTACGACGTTGGCACCGACCTCGACCAGTGGAATGGTACCGTGCAGGCATACAGGCCCTCATTTCAAGGTGGCGTAAGGCCGTAGCATTGAATGGAGATTACGTTGAAAAATAGTGTTGTGTAGCTAAAAGATTGGGGAATAACCTGGTGTATTTCAATGCTGAATAAAACAACCCATGTTTCAGAAAAAAAAATGTGTTGCATTACTTATTGAACTGCCCTCGTATATGTCGGACCCGCGTGTCGCCAGTATCAGTGATTGCAGACGGAGCGCTCAGCCCCGAGATGGTCGCTCGCCGTCTGAGTTGCTCTACAGTTGCCCTCATCGAACCTTGATGTCTTTGCTACATCCGCCGCATCAGGAAGCTGTGCAGCGGCAGACACCTGCTTTTGCCCCAGGTGACGTTGTCTACTACCACCACTATCGAGGTTCACGGAGTTGGCTCAAAGGGTGCATTCTTCGCTGCCTAGGAAGCACTATGTATCTGGGTTTGGGGGCCTCTGGTGAGATGCGCTGCCATCTCAATCAGATGTGCCTCTGCCGTCGCATGGGATCTGCCACTCGCCGTCTGCTTTCAGCGACGGTGCCGTCCGGTCAGCGCCCCGGGGACCCATCTACTGGCTCGCCTCAGCCCCCGGTGTTACCGACGCTGCCTTCCATTTTGCCCCATGGCGATACGCTGCCACCTGTTCTCTTGGTGACGCATGGAGTGGACGTGTCGTTGCAGCCGCTGGGCGCCCCCCTACGTCACGTGCTGCTGATCGCTCCCCGTGATCAGTTGTCCTACGACATGGAACTCTTGCCTGCTCCGGACCATATGTCGTCTTCGCCCGTCGAGTGCCCCGGCCCACTGGAGGTCGACCCTTTGGCCCTTCCTGTCTCTCTACGGGTGCATACACCGTATGTTGGCATGCACCCAGGAGTAGGTTTTCAGGCATTCCCTAGCTCCCCGTGGTCCGAATGGCAGGGTGTGGGTGGCACAGCCTCGCCTGTTAGGCTCCCCACCTCGTCGCATATATCAACATGGGGTCCTCCCTACAGCAGGCGGAGGCCTTATACCACAACCGTATGCCGATTTGCGGGGGAGGAATGTTGTGTCACCGCCAGACACCACACTTGCTAGGTGGTAGCCTTTAAATCGGCCGCGGTCCGTTTGTATACGTCGGACCTACATGTCGCGACTATCAGTGATTGCAGACCGAGCGCCACCACACGGCAGGTCTATTCTAGAGAGACTCCCTAGCATTCGGCCCAGTTGTACAGTCGACTTTGTTAGCGATGGTTCACTGTCTACATATGCTCTCATTTGTAGAGACGACAGTTTAGAATAGCCTTCAGCTACGTCATTTGCTACAACCTAGCAAGGCACCATATTCAGTTACTATAAGTACTATCTTCAAGAATGTATTCTGAACAGATAATATTGTGAATCATGTACCGTCAAGAGCTACGTTCATCATTAATGGATTAAAGTTAAGCATCAAACTAATTACGTCCGCTTTCTGAATTCTCATTCCTTGTCATGTTCCAGACCTCACATCAGTATAGTTCTTCCCTCACACACCAGCCTGCATGAGCTAAAACGTGTGCATTTCGGCCTCCACTCGTAAAACGGTGTTGGCTCTTCTGCTAACACAAAATTACAAATGGGGATCAATATCGTCACTTGCACTGACACTGCTACAGCTTCCAATGTGATACAGAAAGGAATCCACTTATTGCTGACACCTGTGCAAACCAATGTACAGAACCCTCTACACGTTCTCTTGGGACCAGTATGGCCCCAACAGACTGCACGGCAGCCTCAAAGAGTTGGGGAATGATCATCAATTAAGTGTGCTTCTTGGAGAGCAACACAGATTGCAGAACAAGAACAAATCAGTAGTTGGAATTCTAACAGGTAACAGTTATATCAACTATAGTTCCATTGGATCAGCACACTGAAGGTGACCTGGTGAGGTGTGAAGGGGCCAGGGGGGCAGGTCATGCACTATGATCAATGTTTACGGGTGTGGAACAACAACAACGAACACTTTTTCAGAATCTGATGGCGTGAGGGGTCAGGTGCTTCCAGTGTCACTGCAGCAGCCTACTCCTAAGATTTCTTCTTATTCTCTTTAACAACTTCTGATGGGCAAAATTCCTGCGAGGGCTTACCACTGTATGTATAGGAACGTGCGAAGAGTGAACATGCCTCGGATCCACGGTCCATGGCTCCTTCAGTCAGTGATTGGTGTCAGGCCTCCGCTTTGTGGATTTGCAGTGAGAGTGTTACAAAGCTGAAGCCCTGTCGCTAGTAGATGCCACAGGAGGAAGCTGCTTCCACAGCGAGGTGCAGGGAGCGGTTCCCAAAGGTGGCGCTGGAGGAGCTGACAGAGGTGAGGGCCTATTGCCCCCACAGTTAATTTTATTTGTGCGAACATAGCGTGTCGAAGTGGAGACAGTAAATACGTCAGGTACTGCTGATGACCTGGTCACAGCAGTGGCAAAGGTCAATATCACTGTGACTGGATGCAAATGAGCATATTTTTTCCAAACTTCAAAATAAGAGAGATAATTTATCTCTTTCAGTTCCCCGATTTTATGTTCCTCGAATGGGTTAACACACTTCGGGGTTGGGGAGGGTGGTTGTTTCCACAGCTGACAGACAGTTTGTAGCACACATCGAGAATTTTCGTGATGTGGTCAGCTACATTCTCCACAAATCAGGTAGTATTTAAACACTGAAGACATATGCCCGAGGTGCTTACTTTTAAAATATGGTGTCATATTGCAGCAGTAACACAAGTTTGACCTCTTCTAGAATCAGATTCCCCTGTAAAATGAAGAGATATGTGGCAGTGTCTACCTTATTGTCCGGTGGCTCTGGATATACGAAGTGGATTCCTCACATCTGCAAATCTTTGCCAAGTTCTTCATCTGTCCGCAGCATCAGTTCCCGACGAAAAATTAATCTTTGTACCATGTTGAGGTTCTTATGGTGATGTGATGGTAGCAGGTACACCACCAAGTTGTTTACAAGAGATGAATTCCTAAGACTGGGGAGGATTTGGCACCTTAATTAAGATGGAACCACTCTGCTATTTGCTAAGAGAAGGGAGATCACCAAAAACACTTTCAATAGAAGATTGGTTTAGGAGCCAGAGAAGACCTTCCATCTGTCTGTGGGCAAATCAGGAACTGAGGGGAATAACACAAATTCGAGGGACTTGCAGACACAGCAATTTGTGTTCCTCTCCTGACATAGCCAAGGAGGAAACAATCCAAGGAGGGTAGTAACAATCAGCATTAAACTGTTGTCCATACTGGAAATATTACTGGAGCCTTACAGCTGCCGGTTGTCCAGTGATGCCAAATATCCACCACGATGGCGTCCTACTTTGAACGTGGTTTCTTCTCCACGGCTGCCACCTGCTAAGGTAAAGGCCATCTGGCACGATAGCCAGTGCACGGGGTCCAGGCACTGCCAAACGGACAGGCACCTATTCCTCAGTAAGTGCAGGGAGATGACAGCTCGAGCCTCGACAGTGTGACCCGTGCGTGGTCTGGGGGTCACCAATGCACAGGTACCTGACGACCTCCACACTGACTGGCTATCACGTTAGATAGTGGGCAATCTTCCCCACGTGGCTCGCACAATCTGTAAAAAATTTGAAAAGGTGGATATCAAATCGAGATCTGGGGACTGAACGCAAGATAACCAAAATATGTGTTGTAAAATGAAGGAACAAAGTGGAAGGAGCCAGAATCGACATCCTAAGAGTGAGCTATGTTGTCAACAGGAACTCTGTCAGAGAATAAGATTGAGAAAATATATAATGAGAGAGAAAAATAACAGTACAGAAAAATATGAAGCACTACCATGGCCATGGACCCTTTGCTCCCACGCACCTACCCCAAAAGAGTTCAGAGTCCCGTGAGGGCTTCTCTCGTGATTCCCACTTCTTCATAGAAACAAGCACTGCCATTTCATTCTTCATAGCTGGTACTGCCAGAGAGTTTTCGTCAGTGGGAGGATGGTACAGAATGAACTCAGCCTTATGAGGCAAATTGAGGAGCCACTCGACTGATTAGTAGCAGTTCCAAGGTCAAGAAACCCAACAATGACCAGGAGAGCAGCATGCTAACCACATACCTCACTGTACTGCTGCTGGAGAGACCACTGGCAGGGAATGACACACAGGGCAGTCGGGTGCCGTGGTCCTTCTAGGGCCAGAACACAGAACTTAACCTTACCCTGGTTTTTTTTTTTTTCTTCTCATGGTGATAATTACCAGGTGTACCCGCATGAAATGAGCATTAAAATACAAATGTGTCAATAGGGAACATTTGTCGTGAACGAGCCTTAATTTTTTTTTGTTTGGTTGGTACGACATCTGTCAAAGATATTTAGTATACATCAAGTCATGGAACAAGCATAATCATATGTTTTCATCATGTTAACAATGTCGAATTTTGTACTAGAAAGTGATGACTTGCAGAAAGCATTGATTTTTTGTTTTCATTTGAAAAAAAGTGCTGCAGAGTTGCATCAAATGCTTGTCGAGGCATATGGTGATCGTGCTTTATCACAAGCAACATGCAAAAGATGGTTTCAACGGTTCAGAAATAATGATTCTGATGTAAGAAATCAAGAACGTGGAAGACCACCAAAAAAGTTCGAAGATGCTGAATTGCAAGCAATATTGGATGCAGATGATACTTTGAGTCAGAAGCAAATGGCAGCAATGCTAAATGTTGCACAAAAAAAATTTTGACCATTTGAGCGCTATGGGAAAGATCAAAAAGTGTGGAAAATGGGTGCCACACGAATTGAATGATAGACAGATGGAAAATCGAAAAACCATTTGTTAAATTTTGCTTCAAAGACATGAAAGAAAATCAATTTTGCACTGAATTGTTACTGGTGATGAAAAATGGATTTATTTTAAGAATCCTAAACGGGAAAAATCATGCGTTAATCCGTGACAACCACCAACATCGACTGCAAAACCAGATCGATTCGACAAGAAGACAATGCTCTGTGTTTGGTGGGATCAGAAAGGTGTGGTGTATCATGAGCCTCTAAAACCCAGTGAAACTGAATACTAATTGCTACAGACAACAAATGATCAATTTGAACTATGCATTGATTGAAAAAAGACCAGAATGGGCCGGAAGACATGGCAAAGCAATTTTTTTACACGACAATGCACCTGCACACAAAGCAAAACTGGTTCAGGATACAATCAAAACACTTGGCTGGGAGCTGCTACCCCACTCGCCAGATTCACCACACTTGGCCCCTTCTGACTACCATTAGTTTTCATCAATGGTACACGCATTGGCTGAGGAACACTTCAATTCCTACGAAGAAGTCGAAAATTGGGTGTCTGATTGGTTTGCTTCAAAAGACCAACATTTCTATTGGTGTGGTGTCCACAAATTGCCAGAAAGGTGGTCAAAATGTATAGAAATCAATGGTCAGTACTTTGAATAAAATGTTTTTACTTTTCAATACAAAATTAGTGTTTCACTTTCACACAAAAAAACGCTTGTTCCATACTGGTACACCTGGTAAAACTTTATTATTAGCCCTTCGATTTTTTATTTTACATCTCACTTTTGTGAAGGGCTAAATGTAAATGGACAAGAAATGATGGAGGAAAAGCTGTTGATGTGACAAAAATTAATAGCTTGTTTGTGTGCTGGAATTGGTGCAGTTAGGAGCCAACAGGACATTCCACTATTCTTACAATACCCCAAACTTGGCAATGAAAGACTTCGCTTCCTTTTCCAAAAGGGTGATGTGTCGACTCAGTAAACCGCCAGACACTTTTTTCAATTGAACATTGGTTTCACTCTAAGCCCAGGAATTCGCGATGTCTTGTACTGTTTACCCTAAGCCCACATATACAGAACTGTATTTGCAGATTTGTAGCTCCACCACCCTTTACAAATTATGGCCACTTTTAGAATTCTGGTGCACCAGGCACCTGTCGTGTAACTTAGGGACTGTCTCACAATGAAGTGTGAGCACCTACAGTCTGTGTTGAAAGAAAATGGATATTCACCTGACCAGATTTGCCCAGCTTTGGTAAGATTTGGCATGAGACTATGATAGAATACCATCTGAGGCACTGCAAGCCTTAAGTATAAATTCAATAGCCAGATTGACTGAAATCATAAACAGAATTTATGACACAGGGATTTGGCCTCTAAGACCTACTTAATAGCACTGTAATACTTATACACAAATGGTGAAACATGAAAGACTGCAAAGACTACAGGACAATTAGTTTCAACTGTCATGTTACAAAGGCTGTAATGAGAAGGATATTAAGATGAACTGAAAAGAAAAATTGAGGAAAATACTGGGGAAGGAAAGTTTTGCTTCAGGAAGTGCAAAGAAACAAGAGATGCTATGGGTTGCCTGAGGATGATCAGAGAATGAATAATAGAAATGAAGAAGTAAGTGTATATTTTATTTCAACTAGGGCATGACTTTAAATACAGTCACAGTATACAGGAGTATACTGCTGCAATTTAAAAGATGTTGGTATGGGCTGGAAAGATAATGGAGATGTAGACAAAGCAAATACTGAGAGTACAGAAAGGAGACTGAAGATATGAGCATTGGAAGGGATGTAAGGGATGCCCATTGTCACTGAAGCTGTTCAACATATATGGAGGCAAATTGAGATGCAAGGCCTTAGATGACGCAAGAGGCATTATAACTGGAGAAGAAAAGAAAGATTATAAAATATGTTGACAATCAAGCAGTGCCGGCAGAATCGGAAGAGAAGCAACAGCGGATGTTGAATAGTATTGGAGGAAGGAAAAAGTAAGAATGAAGATAAATATGCTATAGGAAAGACAAAAGTTATGAGAACAAGCAATAAGAAAGCTACAGTTAACACTTTCTTACTTGGTAAATAGATAGAACAAATAAAATACTGTATGTACCTGGGAAGCTTAATGACATGGAATGGGTGCTGTATAGAAGAAATAAGGAGGTGGCTACATATGGAGAAAAGGCATTTGAAATGGTGAAGCAGTTACTAACATTTAGAAGAATTCCAATGGAGCTAGATTTTATAAATGTTATATCTGGAGTGTACTGTTATACAACAGTGAATAATGGATCATTAAAAAGAAAGATGATGTTCAGAAAGTTTTGAAATGTGGCTATGGAGAAGGATGCTTACGGTGGAGTGGACTGACAGACTTAAGAATGAAGAAGTTATGAAGAAAGAAAGAAGATTTTTTAGACATGATCAAGAAGTGGAAAAAATCTTGGCCGGGACATACACAGCGTAGGAATTGTCTGCAACAAATAATTATAGAGGGGAAGGTGGAAGGCAGGAGAGGAAGGAAAAAAAAAACTGTTGCATGAAAGTCATTTTTCATCCACCTACATAGACCTCACCTCCTCTTGGCTTGCTAATGGGTGATGTGGGTCTGTAGAAAACTGCAATCTGCAGGATACTGCATCTGTATGACAAAACCTGAATTGGCCTCTTGAAGCCCAGTAAACTACGGTATATTGTTAGGATTATTCTGCTACAATTAGACCATTTGGATTTCAGTTATTAAGTTATCTGTGGAAATGTGTTTTGATAGGATATGGTGAATCTCTTTATTTCTCTGCAAAGATGAAAGTGTATGATCAGTGCCACATTAAGAGACTTTTAATTTGATCAATTTGACTGCCAAGTATTAACTCTGGGCAAGCAATTTATCAGAGCATGTGCATTCAGTAACTGCATCATACATATACCGGCATGATTCAGATACAGCATAATTCCGCAAAGGTAACAAAATTCAATGGAGGGTCATAATGCAACTCCAATGTCTGTGGATGCACAACTGTGCCAATCATTCGTTTAAAAACATAGTGATGTGCATCAATAATCTCCAGTTACAAAATTCACCTAAAAGTTGCCTGGTTGCCATCTGAAAAATTGAGGCGCAGAGTCAACATCATTCGTCATCAATCCAAAACTCGCATGGAACAAAAAAGATTGTGCAACATTATGTTGGTGATCTAAGCAGCTGTAAATAAATTGCTTGAAGCATTCTGCTTGAAAGCTCGATGTTAGTGGAGCCTAATCAGAAAGTAATAAATTACTATTGCTGATTGACACTTACATTTAATTGTCTGGTAGAGTTTCAGTCCTCGCCTGTTGATATCGCATGCTGTCACTGAGCCCCCGTGGTGTTCTGACCTGCAATTACATAACTGCTATTAAAATTACTGCAAATAACATAAAACTACCTTACAAGTCAATGATCATTATCACTAGGCAATGTAATAGTTCATCTTGATTGCTATTGTATGTATATTTTATTTAAAACACCTTCCATGTTTCAGATACAGCCATCATCAGAATCACATTTAAAAATCTCAATACTGATACAGTGTATCAAGTTTTCTAAATGTGATTTGGATGATGGCTGTGGTCAAACACGTAAGGTGTATTGAAAGAAAGAAAAAGAGAGAGAGAGAGAGAGAGAGAGAGAGAGAGAGAGAGAGAGAGAGAGAGAGAGAGAGAGAGAGAGAGAGAATAGTGACAAGGATAGCCAATAAAATTGATTAAAATTAATCTTGTCTTGATTTGAGACTTCAACCAACAATACATTTAAGTTTATATAAATAGTATTTTATGCTCTTAGATAATGATTCTCACACTCACTCAGTCATTCATTCATTCATTCAGTTACGTAGATCCCATCAAGGAGTGTCAAGAGGCATCCAAAAATGATTTACAATAGTGTTTTTTTGTACTTTATTTATTAATGCACATGTGTCAATGTACTTGAGATCTCACAATATATTCGCCCCCTCCCCTGCCGCCAACATCAATAGACAGCTGTCCTGGTAAGTTCATTACTGCATCACGGGACCGCTGTTTTGGATATTAAACACACAGCTGTGGGCAGCTCCCAGCAATTCTCTCTTGTTGCCAAATTTCTTACCTTGAACCATCCTTCCTGTCAGCGAATAAAGAATAATTGTATGGAATGAGTTCTGGT
The DNA here is from genome assembly GCF_023864275.1 of Schistocerca cancellata. NCBI lineage: Eukaryota > Metazoa > Arthropoda > Insecta > Orthoptera > Acrididae > Schistocerca > Schistocerca cancellata. The sequence goes on along the minus strand of NC_064637.1, from coordinate 72,698,244 downwards.
AAATATGGTGGATGTGGCACAAAAATGAACTCCAGTGATGTCCACTTTGCAGTCATAGCATTGCCAGTGTGGGGCCGCACATTATTGTGCTGGAGGAGCACTCCTTATGATAACTTCCCTTGTCAGCTTTGCTGAATCCTGAGTCCAAATCCTTTAAGGGGTCACAGTACATCCTGCTGTTGACAGCCAGTCCATCGGCAGTATACCTCAAGTGTCCCAAAAGACAGAGATCATATGCTTACCAGCAGAGGAAGCAGCACAAAATGTTTTGGGCCAGGTACTCCCATGATGTTTTCATAGCATGGATTGGACTTTCTTCTCAGGGGCATGATAGTGACATCATCTTTCTCCACCAACCACTAGTTCTCCAAAAAAATCTATATCTTCATTCTTCATTTCCAATAGTCAATGACAGATTTCAACTTTGTCATCTTTATGAGCCCATGTCAAGTCCCCTGGAACCCAGTAAGCACATACATCTTTCATAAACAAATTGTTATGAATAATGGACAGCCATACCATTTCATCAAAGGTTATTCACCTATCAGCCATAATCAACTGAGACATAATCTCAATGTTGCACGGATTTCACATTGCTAACATCAACCAGTACTCACATTCTCGGGTGCATATTTCCTTCCGCTACACAACCCAGTGATCCAGCTGTAAGCACTCGTCTGTACAGGGGCTTCTCAAACACACACCAAAGTTAAACTGTTTACAAGTATCTGTTGTTTTGACTCCTTCCTTCCACAAAAACCATGCAGTCTGTCTTTGTCAGAGAGAATCACCTTCCATCTTGTTCACAGCTTTCTCTACTTAACAAACAAATGCCGTCATTTCAATATACACTCTTTTCACAACTCCCATGTACTGTCTGTGCAGAGTACTAGACTCAGTTAATTGCCCTACGAGATGTGTCCATAGTTCGGGCTCAATTTGTAAATCAACGTAACTGTATATCATTTCTGAATGTCACTCGTACATTAACAAAGGACAAGCTAATCAAAGAAAGTGATTGTGTGTACTGTGTTAACAATAAGCTATGAGCATATTGTTTAATGCTATTCACACTCATTCCACTTAAATTTAACAGAGTAAATTAAAAAGAAAGCTGTTACTTTGAGCTGCCTCCCAATTTTATTACATAGCTGCTGCCCATCTGCTATTAGTAACTTAATATTTACTTGATTACTATGGTATTTTTCAAAGAAAAATATCTTCCTTTATCTATAAACCAGAGGAGAGACCCAGCATTGCCCAGGTATTTATTTATAGCTGTGTGTCCATGACAATACCAAGCAGCATCTGGCCTTGTGCTTAATGTTTATGTGTAAAGTCTGGGAACTCACGCATTGCACGCTATGCTTCTTTTTCAAACTCGCTCCCACACCTTCGATATGTGTATTTCTTATACCCACAGCATTTATCACCTGATAGTACGGTATATGAGCAATGAGATTGGTTGAAATTGGTCCAGTGGTTTAGGAGAAGATGTAGAAAATGGAAACATAAACACAAACACACACACAAATTTTTATAATATATAGGATGGATACCGAGTCCTATTTCCGGCGCATTACTACTATCCATGCTGCTTAAGCTTAAAAATGACCACTGCTGCTTGCATGTTCCTAATATAATTTTTCAATCCCTGAACCTAGATACAGTAATATCCCAGATTTGCACAATAGTTGGGACTGAGTGATAGCCGTGTAAGTGGAATTTCTGTTAAGTCTGGGTCCAGTGCTGGAAATTTTATACATACAAATTATGTTCAATTGGGACTAGAGACTAAAGAAAGCAATGTAATATAAAAGAAAACTGTTCAGTAACATGTTCAACAATACAACAAATTATAGTACAGTACACGGCAACAAAGTAAACTAAAGTTACTGTGACGCAGAAGGCTTCACAACACCCAACATCGAGCCTGCTAAAAAATTGTTATTCCCTGTTTTGTAGCAGAAATGCTCATTTTGTTGGAGCCTATTTTTTTCTAAACTTTATAACTATTGTTCAAATGAACAGAGGCCGCCTCTGAAATCTGCAACTGACATTTGATCTTGTGACTGAACTGGATCTAACGAATCAGGCTGTTCAATGTTTTGCTCTTGCTCACTCATTCGTATAAGCTCATTAATTGTCAGCTCTCAATTGTGTACATCCAGCAGTTCTCGAATATTGTCACCATCCACCTCCAAATTTAATTGTCTGGCAAGATCAACCACTTCTTCAATCGTGTTATCCATTTGATCAGAATCTGGTTTTCAGTCGTGAGAAACATGACAACATGTTTTTTGCAGATGCCATTTAAAGCTTTTTGTGAAATTTCATTCCATGATTGTCCAATAATTCTCATGGGTGTCTAAAACATTGAATTGCTTCCAAAAGCCTTTCACAGAGATCTCATTGTTTCATCTAATAGCTTTACGTGGATGTGCAAAAGATTGTCTTCTGTAGTAAACTTCTGAAGTTTCAACAAATCAAGGGTCCATCGGTTGAAGCAAGGTGGTTGTATTCAGTGGCAAAAATACAACTTTCACATGCGAGTCAATACAAGAGTAACACAAGGATTTAAAGCACCACTTTAAATAGGATTTGTTTTAATTGGCAATAACATTTGACTTCAGGTATGAAGTACCGATAAAACCAGTCCTCAAAAAGGGAAGCTGGCACCCAAGCTTTAGCATCTGACTCCTGAATCATGGGCAACCCAGATCATATATATTTTTTAAATCTCCTGAATTTTCTGAACGATAAACTAAGAGAGGTTTTAATTTACTATCACCAGCTATATTCTCCCCATCCATCATGTTAATTGATTTTTGGCGCTTTCAAAACCTGGAAAGGTTTTCAATCCACATGCGATATAGGTTCTACTAGGCGTTTTTTTCCAGAACAGATCAGTTTTATCTACACCGAATATGATTTGGCTGGCAGCCACCTTCTCCTACCACTGACTCGAGTTTCTCTGTATAGATCAACACAGTCTCTCTATCAGCTCTTGCCACCTCTCTTCTTTCTGTGATGCTATGCCAATTACGACAACTTTTGAACTGGCTAACCCAACCATTGCTAGCTTTCCAATCCTGTACCCCACGGGTCATGCCCATGTGGTCGACTCAGATGCAAGACCTGCCCCTTCACCAACCCACTATCTCCTACCAAACGTAAGGCAGGACGGTGGGTGAAAGCAGCTGTGTTATGAATTAGCTATGTTGCAATTACTGTACAGGATTCTATATGGGCCCGACAAGTAACTAACTGTGTAGCATGAATGACCACTGCTAAACTGTGGCAAACTGCAAATTTGACCATCCACTAGCTGAACATGTAGCACATCACAACACATATGACATCAACAGCTGCTTGGCTACACAAGCCATTTGGATGGAACTACGCAGGTGAGAATTTTCTCTTCAGAAATCCTGCAATCCCCCTGACCTAAATGTCTGCTAAACTGTTTCCCAGTGCCTCACCTTACTTCCCCTCTCCCTTTCCCACCTGTCACCCTTTCTCCCTTCCCTCCCTGTCTCCCTTTTCACCCTCCTCTCCTTTCCTCCCCTCTGTCTCCCTTACAGCCTTACCTTCTAAACCCCTTTCATATTGTTGTGCAGCAGCTGAATTATCTGTCAAAAGACCTGCCACACTATACCACTACACACACCTTGCCTGGCATGTCCTTCCGCACACCACTGCCCCACATCCATCTGTGCAGGCAACTATTCTGAATATAAGTATTCAATAGTCTGTCTTGCCGTAGCCCCAGGAGTGTGTATTTGGGTGTGTATCTGCTTGCATGTGTGAATGTGGGTACTTTTGTTAGAGAAAGAGCAAGTGCTCGAAAGCTAGTATGAATACCTGTTTCTGTTGTGCCTGTCTATACACCACACATCAGTCCACCACATGCAAGTGTCTGCCTTTCCCCAATTTTACAAGCTATTCCACTCACAAATTTCCACTGCTGTTTTTCATTATTATAAATATATGTATATGTAAGCCTACTGTAAAATAAAGTGTGTGCTCAAACTGTAACTCTAATTGTAAATGTGTACTGACACATCCAATATTGCTCTAAACAACAACTGAAGGAGGAATATTTAAATAAGTAAGTGAATTCCTGCTACTTCGACAACACTGTCTATTGCCAAGGGGAAGTAAGAGCTGCTGCTAGTACGAAGGGGGCAGTTGTCAAAATATTGTTCATGAAATGGAAACATCAACTTGGTAGAACAACTGGACACTCACCATTAATCAATCACGCCAAGAAAACTTGAGAGATTATATCTTTTCATTACTAACACACGCATGAAAAGGAGTCATTTCATGCAATTTCTCTTTAAAAAAACTATTATAGTCTAAAATGCTACAGAGATCTGTTAGTAGGTAAGTTACAACAAAGACTGAATATAATTACTGAGATAAACAGAGTGAGACTCTCATGATGGAAGGTGGATGACAAAATAGGTTAGTATGAGTGGAAAAGGAGAAAATTACACAACTAAAAATGAAATTTGTAAATAATAGATTTCAGTTATCAGTCATCCTTTGGAATATTTATTGGCAGATCTAGATTTCTACTAGCAACTAGCCATTCTCAATGCACTATCCTTTTTTGGTCAATGCATGTAATGCCTGTTTGTCTGGCTTTGTGCACAGTTCATGAATTGTGTACAAAGCCACACAAACAGGCATCAGCCAATAAATATTCCAAAGGACGACTGATAGCTGAAATCTATTATTTACAAATCAAAATAACGGTCACTGCGTGCAACAGCCTCTGAATGAAGGGTAACCTGATAAGAAGAAATTCATTGGACCAATCTTCCCAGCACCAGAATTCCATTTCAGTCATTAGATATGAGAAATCTGACTCACACAACAGGAGTGGCACTAAACTCAGAAACAACGGCATTACAACTGTAGTCAAATACACTCAGATATCCCCTGCATGAACATTTTATTCACCTTCTGCCAGCTGCAGCTTCTTTCGCTCTACGGTTCCGAGTTGCTCGTACCTCCTCTCGTATCCTTTGCAACTCTTTAATCACGTCAGTCTCAGGAGGAAATAACGCTGCGTCCAACAGTGATCTGTGTTTCACACCTGATGTCGGGCTTTGCAGGTACAGGTAAATGAGACGGCACGTCGGCTGCAAAATGTCAAAACACGAATTATATTATACAATGTAGGCTTTCACGGCCGGTACTGTCTTCACTTAAAACTTCTGGGCTGGTAAGCCGTGGTTAATGCATAAAACTCTCCCCCAACATTTCATCTCCAACTGTGGGAGACATCCTCTGAGCTAAAGCCACTTTACCTCGGAAGATGTCTCCCGCAGTCTGAGACGAAACATCAGGGGAGGATTTTATACACGGCCTATCAACCTGTAAGTTTTAAGCGAAGACAAATTATATTTTGTACAGGTTACTTAAAAACCTTCAGTTACTTGAAAAACAGAAGCTATTACCACTAAGAAGCTGCAATATGACTATTTATTTGTGGCAGATTTCATATTCTAGTTTGTGTAATCATAACACTGGCTTGCTAGAATGAACTATTGTCATCACAGTTATAATGCACTATGCATTGTGCAAAGCTTTTTTAATAAAACAGGTTAATTTACAAAATCTTTGTATAGTGCACACTGGCTGAACCTAACAAGCCAATATGATTTGATTGTGTTGACTATAATATGATAGCACTATTGAAACTAACAAGGAGACCACCCAGCAAATGGATTTTTGTAATTTTTTTATATATGTACTGTATGTCAAATTCAGAACTCAAATATCAGTTAGCCAAAGCATTTCGATGCAAGTCTCAAAAATTTTCAAGAAAAATAGCTTTGAAGATTTCCTTGGAACTATAATTCACTAGAGCTTAGATGATTTTTTTGATGGGGCAAGTGGCTTGCTCAGTAGTGTCTGAGGTAAGTAATTGCGTGAACAATGGATTGCTGGAACAAATCATTCTATAGCATTTTTCCATTTTATTTTTATCATTGAATATACACTCCTGGAAATTGAAATAAGAACACCGTGAATTCATTGTCCCAGGAAGGGGAAACTTTATTGACACATTCCTGGGGTCAGATACATCACATGATCACACTGACAGAACCACAGGCACATAGACACAGGCAACAGAGCATGCACAATGTCGGCACTAGTACAGTGTATATCCACCTTTCGCAGCAATGTAGGCTGCTATTCTCCCATGGAGACGATCGTAGAGATGCTGGATGTAGTCCTGTGGAACGGCTTGCCATACCATTTCCACCTGGCGCCTCAGTTGGACCAGCGTTCGTGCTGGACGTGCAGACCGCGTGAGACGACACTTCATCCAGTCCCAAACATGCTCAATGGGGGACAGATCCGGAGATCTTACTGGCCAGGGTAGTTGACTTACACCTTCTAGAGCATGTTGGGTGGCACGGGATACATGTGGACGTGCATTGTCCTGTTGGAACAGCAAGTTCCCTTGCCGGTCTAGGAATGGTAGAACGATGGGTTCGATGACGGTTTGGATGTACCGTGGACTATTCAGTGTCCCCTCGACGATCACCAGTGGTGTACGGCCAGTGTAGGAGATCGCTCCCCACACCATGATGCCGGGTGTTGGCCCTGTGTGCCTCGGTCGTATGCAGTCCTGATTATGGCGCTCACCTGCACGGTGCCAAACACGCATACGACCATCATTGGCACCAAGGCAGAAGCGACTCTCATCGCTGAAGACGACACGTCTCCATTCGTCCCTCCATTCACGCCTGTCGCGACACCACTGGAGGCGGGCTGCACGATGTTGGGGCGTGAGCGGAAGACGGCCTAACGGTGTGCGGGACCGTAGCCCAGCTTCATGGAGACGGTTGCGAATGGTCCTCGCCGATACCCCAGGAGCAACAGTGTCCCTAATTTGCTGGGAAGTGGCGGTGCAGTCCCCTACGGCACTGCGTAGGATCCTACGGTCTTGGCGTGCATCTGTGCGTCGCTGCGGTCCGGTCCCAGGTCGACGGGCACGTGCACCTTCCGCCGACCACTGGCGACAACATCGATGTACTGTGGAGACCTCACACCCCACGTGTTGAGCAATTCGGCGGTACGCCCACCCGGCCTCCCGCATGCCCACTATACGCCCTCGCTCAAAGTCCGTCAACTGCACATACAGTGTCCGCTGTGCCGTGCGTGTGATCATTGCTTGTACAGCCCTCTCGCAGTGTCCGGAGCAAGTATGGTTGGTCTGACACACCGGTGTCAATGTGTTCTTTTTTCCATTTCCAGGAGTGTAATTACCTATTTCATTCAAATGTAAAATACATCAAATAGATATCCACTATCATTTTTTATGAAAAATGCACATCATCTTGCTTCTAATTAGATGCACTGCAAATATATATTCTGAATTGTCAATATTTTTAAAAAAAATTTTTTAATAAAGATAGTTTCAATAAGAGACATTACAAATTTATTAACAATGTTTTATAAAATGTTGATAATTAAGAATTTATGTTTGCAGTGAAAACTGAAATTTTGTATGCAATATGTAACCGTAATGAAGAAGACTTCCATTTTTCTTAAAAATGGAGAGTAAATATGTCTTAATCAGCATATATTTGATGTAATTTATATTTAAATAATGGAAGTATTCAAATTAAAGAAAAAAGATCATAGTGACATCTGAACCAGTGCTCCAATGAGTACCCAATTACAGTTATCTAACAATACCACATGAGCCACGCAACCCGTCATGAAAATCAACTCCATGTTAAGTAAATTTGAATTCCTTGGAAAACTTAAAAGCTGATTTTCTTGAGTATTTTTGAGAGTCACATTGAACTCCTTCGGTGACTAATACTTGAGTGATGAACTTCTTATACCAAAAATATAAAAAAATTACAAAAATTCAACTGTCTGGTGGTCTCTCTGTGAACCACATTCCTGCTTCTTGGCTGTTGTCTTTAGTTTTTCATAAAATCATGTTTTCAGAAATGACAAGGAGAGGATTATGATGTCAGGAAGTAGTGTTTTGGAGATAGAGACAAACTACAATTGTTTCTGCTGGGGTGAATGAGAGAGCTCTCCTAAGGAGATAACTTATTTGAAGTTTTTATACCTTAAATTTTAACACTGCCAATCAAATCAATAAGAGCTACCAAAGAACTGGAGTATGTTTTTTCTTCCATTTTCGAATAGCTTATGTGAAATTTAATAAACTTAATCTCACTGAACAAGAGAAAGGCAATCCATACACTGTGATAACTGTATTAATACCAAGACTGTAAATAAAATGCAACACTGATTAGCATTATTCTAAAGTAGTAAGGGAACAGCTGTATACAGGAAAAACTATACTAAAATGACCACTACAATACAGTAAAATAAGAGACATCTTTCAGCTGCACTTGGTGTTAGCCCCAAAAATTATTTACTGTCAAGTGATCTACAACCTACTCAAATTATCTGGATTGGATGAAGTGTATCACATGCAAAAATAACTGTGTGGTACGATACTCATGCCAAATGTCTGAGTGAAGTGAGATAAAGTGAACACATAACTTGACACATTTCTTCTCAAGCACTTAACTCTATTGTTTTGAAATGGTAGAAATCTGAAGACTTCAGATTGATAGGGTTTTGTGTTCAACCACTACCAACCTGTAGTACTGGACAGTTACTAAGAAAATGATCAAACCCCCTAAGCTTAGTGACACTACTAATCAGTACAGTGACCGAGGCATTTTAAATATCATTGTATCCAACACATCCTTGCAAGAAAATAAGGGTTTCGGGTGGACATACACTTCTTGTTAATGTCTTCAGACACACTAAAAAAATGAAAATACAAGGCAACAATGAGAAAATCATAGTTTTCGCTGGAATTAAATATAACTACAGAATATGACATGGAGAAATAAACGATGGAAGTAACAGAAGGGGAATTTCAGTTAACTGGGGCATTTTAAATATGCAGAAACAACTATAAACATGGACAACTGTTTCTATAATGGCATCTGTAAGTAAGGAATGCCTTTAGATACTCAGCAAGCACATAGGGACAGCTGACCACAACATTGCAGAGCTCATATTTAGAAACTGGACTTACTTAAACACACTTCATATTTGCATCACATTTATTGATTTAGCCATTGTACTTCAATGAAGTGGGCTTAATTTGGCATAAAATGTTAAGGCAGAATTGCATTTTTCTAGAAACTGCACAGTTATTTACAGGGGGTAGAAGTCTAGGCCTAATTTAACTTAGAGTGAGAATCAGATTTAAATGTAAGGGAATGGAAATGAACTTGTCTGGTAATATTACGTGTAGGCTTTCAGGTAATATTTAACAATATGGTGTTACAAAGGTAACTATGAGCTGCAGCTCAAAAACTTTGTTTCTTTTTCACTCAGTGGACTGGCAGTCTGGCTGCATACAGCCAGAGACAGCAAAATATCTTTTTACAAAACTGTAAATGAGAAAATCTGTATGAAACTAAGTACAGCTAATACCTCTCTACATTTGAGCAAGTCAGAAATGGATGTGTGAAGAGAATAACTGATCAGCATGAAGAATTCACGAAAACAGATATTAAAACCAACAAAACTACAACACTGGGTTATGTTGTACAGGCACTCTTCAGCAGTCCATGTACGTACTGGAGATGAGGAAACAGATATGGTAGGTTGATTAATGGGATTAAAAGAGACTAAACAGCAAGTTAATCAGTAACTGTTTGCTGTAATAAGACTAATGACGCCACAAGGGGAGAAGAATGGATATCCAGTTTGATCTTGTGCTGCACATTTTCATACAGAAGACCAGGTAGAAGTGAGCAAAATAAGAACAAACACACAACAGTTTCACGCGAGCTTACTTTGACTGATTTGTCACACAGAATGGAACGAGAAGAAGAACTTGAGACATCTGGGTGAAGAAGTGTTTCAGTATTCGAAGTGCCAACTTCTGTCAAACACTCAAGCAACAGCTGTGGAAGGATAAGAAAAGTTGGAGGTGGCTTATTTACTGACACACTCAATCTATTGGAGTGGAAAAATAATGATGATGATAATGACCACCACCACCACCACTATGACGGTGATACGGAAATTTTGGATTCATACGGCAGAATAAAAACCTGATTAAGTGGCACAAACAAGGTAGTAAATCACACGGCACTTTGATTCAGAGCATCAACATACTTACTGATGTCACAAAATTAAGACAGTAGAACGTCCATAGGACTGCATTGAGTGCAATAAGAGGAAGAACATCCGGCTGCCTGACCTCCGTTGTGACAGCTGGATAAAGCAACAAGGTAGGCAGCAGGAAGAACATGTTTGTCGCCCTGGAAAAGAAAATGAGAAGCAAAATCAGCTCTCTGACACTGCTCGTTTCTTGAAGCAAAGTGACTCATATTGTGGTTGCTCTCTGTGATTAAATATATTTATCACTTCTTAATGAAAATACATTCCACAAAACTATGGATCTAATGACACAAAAGCACACAACATTGTATTAAATACTGTATCTTGCCACCAAACATGTTGTACACACATTCCATGAAAAGTTTCAAGAATTATTTGGGAGCAACTAGAATGTTACCAGCTGACCAGGTTGTACCAGCATCACTGGAAGATAACACTGCAAATAAGGCAATTTAAGGACCCATTTAAACATTTGAGCCCCAACAAAATATAAAATAATTAATTTTTTTCACAAAATTACCTGTATCATCTGTTATGCGACAAATGCAAAAATAAACTGGCAAAAAGTAAACAATTATTTTGAAGTTGTGGTTTCACTTTGGAACCACTGGGACATACAGCTTTCAACGACCTATCATTTAACTTCCATGAATTCATAATGCCTAAAACAAATTAAGGCTATACGAAAACCAAAAATGGGCTTACAATTTAATAGATATATGTCTCAAGTACAAACTGCTTTGTACTGGCTTGCAATCTGAGCTGTTCCTCCTATCTCCAAAGATCTCTCATTTTCTTAAAGGTGGCATCTATATTTGCCTTAGTCATGCACGTTTCTACAGCCTTGAATTTGTCTTCCAGCCATTCTTGCTAAGTCATTTTCAATTCCCTCCTTTGTCAAAGTTTATATTCTATTTTGCTTGTTTCGTTTGCTGCATATTTATATTTTCTCCCTTCATCAATTAAATTCAATATCTCCTGTGTTACCCTAGGAATTCTGCTAGGTTTTGTCTTTTTACCTGTTTGATCCATCGCTGCCTTAACTGTTTCACCTCTCTAAGTGTATTTCTTTCCCGTGTTTTAGTGTTATGTCTGAACAGTTCCTCAAACTCCAAACAACCTTTTTTTTCTCTCTCCTAGTCTCATCTCCTTAAATGTTTACCTTTTCGTAACATCTTCAGCCTTAATCTGAAGTTCTTAACCAATAAATTACAGTCAGAGTCCACATCTGCCCTTTGAAATGTCTTAATCTGAAATCTTCCAGTGTCCTAAGTTCATCCACGATTTTTAAACCACGTGTTAGTGATGATTAAAAAATGCTCTGTGCAAAATTCTACCAGGCAGCTCCATATTTCAATCCTTTCCCCCAGTAAATGATCACCTATTTTCCCTTGCCTTTCTTCTCCTATTACTAAACTTCTGTCACCAATCACAATTAAATTTTTGTATCCCTTCACTGTTTGAATAATCTCACTGAACTTATACTGTTGGGCTGGGTGTTGATTTTATATCTACCTTGGCTACCATAATGCATTTGCAACGCTGTTCATACCAGCTCACCCACATTTGTATTTTCTTTCTTTGATTCCTTGGGGATTATACTCACCATACAAAGGTGTGAGCTGCAAACAGTATACGGGATATCACCCCGACTCCTGCTATACGAAATGCACCTCTCCACACAGGCCGATCAAACAGAACAAAGGCTGCTGCACCACAAGCTGGTAATGCTTCAATGTTCATTAAGATCACAAACAAGTATGCAGCCTTCACACACCTTGATAATAGGAAAAGAAAATATTTTGATTACCTGTAACTCAAATGAAGTTCCATATAGAAATATAACTAGCAAATTAAATGTGTACTGGATTTCAATTTGATAGTTTGACTGACACATTTCTGGAAGATCCTTATCTTTGTTTAACCTTATATAAAATAGTCAGTGAGGCATTATCAACGGGCCCTACAACATGTTTCAAGGTTCAGAAGTGTGTGACAAAAGTTTGTGTGTACATGCAGACATTTCAATCCATACACTAACACTACTCACGTACAATATTGAGAATGTTAGAAGTTATTATCAGAAATGCGTATTATGTTAAGGATTCAACTCTACCACTATTTAATGAGTGAAATATTTTAATTATTCTGTGTATTCATACTTGTGAAATGTATATCTTTATACATAATAAGCCAGAATTATTTATAGGAACCATTTTCAACATTTGTATGACACTGGAAACGAAGACGATTCCATGTGATCATCTCGTAGATTAAAACTCTACTCCTGGATTCCTCAGTACAAGTCTATGAGAATTTATAACAAATTAAAAGCGAAAAACTTTCCAAGGTGGAACAATGTACAATGTTTTCCAAAAGGAAAATTACATGCCATATCTGAGCAAAAATATTAAGTCATGAAATTTTCTTTCTAATGCAATAAATTTGTACTGATAGTTGTAAATAAAGGTTGATTTTAAGTTCAGACACACTGTATGTGTCTCGATTATGATATATACACTGGCGAGTCTCCTAGGCAACAAATCAATGATTTGTGCATGTAAGTAATGAGATAATAAAATTCTAATTCTGAACATGTGAAAAATAGTACTACTACAACAGTATTATGCAGTAACACTGTCCAATGTAAAGGTGCAGCCACTTTAAATCTATTCTCTACACAGAAGAACAAACTGTTGATCTGCCAATATGTAATATGTTTTGCTGTGACAATATATCTTTACTATATAGATTTCAAGTGAATAATGTCCATATCCCTGAATGGACTTATAATGTCCGGGTCTGCCGTATTTACTCGAATCTAAGCCGCACTCGAATCTAAGCCGCACCTGAAAAATGAGACTCGAAAAAAAGGAAAAAAAAAATTCCCGAATCTAAGCCGCACCGGAAATTTGAGACTCGAAATTCAAGGGGAGAGTAAAGTTTTAGGCCGCACCTCGAAATCGAAACAAAGTTGGTCCATTGTAATATGAGACACAATTTAGGTCGAATGAATGACGATACAGCTACAGTAGTTTGGTTTGAGTCGTAAGCTTAGCAGTTAAGCTTTACCAGGTAGCCAGTGCTATGCGTCAGGCGTCCGTATTTATACGGGTACCCTTCCTTTTTCACGTGCTTCGTCTGGTTTGAATCGATGGCTTATTTTGCTTTGATCTGATAAGTGCTGTTTTCTTTGTTATAGGTGTTTGCGTCACTCTAAGCTGAAAATGCATTACTGTACTGTGTCACGCATTGTTTGTCACATTCTGATAGTGCGTGTTAACGGCCTGTCGCCGCTCGCGGCATGGCTTGCTTTTGTGCGCGCTACCGCTGCTTACAATTCAAAAAAAAGAGAGAGTAATAGTCTCATTAGCAAAACAATGGCAAGAGACTGCTATTTGTTGTTACTTACACTGCTGCTTTCTTTGATAATGATCAACAAGAACCAAATAATAGACTGCGTATGATAGAACATGTTCTGAATGAGAGTTAGGCGAAAATGTTTCTCCGTTTGAAAATCTTTGCGGCCGCTTCTTTAGTACATCAAATTCTGCACAGAAATTAGAGTCATCTTAGAATTAAAAATCTAGTCAGTTGCCGTGCTTCATTTCTGACTGTATCACTATTAGGCATAAGAATAATAAGAATATAAACATGACACGATACATATATTCTTCCGCGTTTGCTGTTGTCTCATTCTAGTTTCGTAGTTTATTAGGCAGGCAGGATTTAAATGAGATAGCAGCAAACACGAAAGAATACATGACAAAATGTTGATATTCATATTATTCTTATGGTGAAGAGAATACTGCATGTGATTCACATTTCATCAGGTTCCTATTAGCAACCATCTCTTCTCACAGGTAGGAAAAAATTCAGAAAGTAGAGTTTGCCATATTGACAAACATCCCAAACAGTCTTGCATGTCAGATTTTCGTAGTACATCGAAATTCTGCTACATTCGAAGATGAACAATACGGAATTCGTATTTACTTCATTGGATAATGTATGAAAATGCAGTGGTCGAAACTCGGGGCGGAGAAAAAAAACTCGTCTTCCACCTTTTTTTTTTTTTTATTTATTTACTGCCGCGGAGGTTTTGGCCCCAGTTTTTATCTTTGTGCCTACAAAGCATGCCTGTGTAGCGATACATATATTCGACGGCAGAACTAAGTTGTGGCGGCACCTACCAACATTTTTCAGAACTTCCACTTGCTTTGCACTCGATTCTAAGCCGCAGGCGGCTTTTTGGATTACAAAAACCGGAAAAAAAGTGCGGCTTAGATTCGAGTAAATACGGTATGAATATTGCTAAAGTGCATTCTTCACAATAAGGAATTCATAAACAATCAAGTCAATGTCCAACAAAACTTTGCGTTTTACTGACACTTATTCATTATTGTGAACACACTGGTGGTTGATTGCCTAAAAACTTAATGCCTTGAAACAGCCATGATTTAACAAAATTATTAGTTTGTCACAATGTGATTCATACATAAAATTATTGCTCTCTAAACAAGTTATCCATCACCTTCAGCAAATATCATTGCGACTCAACTACTCCCACTTTGTTTTACTGTTCTACGTGACGTGTATTTATATCATTACTTCAAAAATTATTTCAACAGGATTATTTCTTACTGCTCACACTAAAATAATTTTTGTTAACACGCATTTCCTTGTACTTCATAGTAATTCATATGCCTTCTAAGGATCAGTTAATCAGGTTCTACTTTCATGGGGCTGAATTCAAAGAGTATTCAGAATTATGTTAATCTCTTAATCTAAAGAGCCTACAAATTATGGCATAGCATGTAAAATCTAACACATTTCTACACTCAGGGAACACAGTGCTCTAAATCAGTATAGGTCAGTTTTCCAGCAAATTAGTGTTAGTGGAGTCCAATTTTTTAGAGCAATGGATATTATGGAATTTCAAATATAAAGTCCTCTTCTAAAATAAAGATTATCAAAAAACTAATTACTTTATCAGAATCAGCAAAACAATTTATTATACGAGTAATAACAATTTGGAAAACACGATAAAGAGAAAAAAATCTACAAAACCACCCCTTTAACTATTGATGACATTTGGCATAGGAACAGGTGATGGAGTTTAGAAATAAGTGTAGCTATGTAGAGGTCAATACAAATGAATGCCACTACACTGTAAATGTTTCTGGGCACTTTTTTACTGACTGGGCTCTTACTTGTGGGAAGAGGAGTTCACACAGCCTTCTGGCTACCCACACTCAGCTCTCGCTCTCTCAAAAAATCAATTAAGGCAAATTTTGTTTTCAGAACAGGGCTGATTTCATTCCTTACCCTTACGCTCTTTCTGTAATGTCCTTGTTGTCAATGGGACATCTAATAGTCATCTTCCTTCCTAGTAGGAGAGTCGTCATGTTGTGGTCTTCAGTCCAAAGACTGGTTTAATGCACTCTCCACATTCCACAACCTACATCCATTTGGACCTGCTAACTGTTTTTAGACCTTGGTCTCCTCCTACAATTTTTCCCCTCATACTCGCCTCCATTACCAAGCAGACAATTCCCTGATGCACCGGCGTGTGTCCTATCAACTGACCTCTTTTAGTCAAGTTCTGCCATAAATTTCCTTTTTCCTGCGTTTGTTTCAGTACTCCCTCATTAGTTATTTGATCTATCTATCTAATCTTCAGCATTCTTCCGCAGCTCCACATCTTGAAATTTTTTGTATTTTCTCATCTTAACCGTTTATCATCCATATTTCAGTTCTGTATGAGGCTTCACGTCACACAAGCACCTCCAGTAAAAAATTCATCGTCACCATCATCACACATTGCATTAACCGGCCTTTAAGGTCTACACCAGGAAACAAAAGAAATTATCACACTACAATAGAAGAAAACAAGCAAGCTATAAAAAATTATGAAAGAACACATTACAAAGTACATAATAAAAAAGGTCATCAGTCGCACCAGAGGAGATGTGTACTGCAGACAATTGTCTACTGATGACGGTCTCTAGCTGTATCTTCCACCATTGCTGGCTCCACTTTAAGGATTGTTAATACTTGAGCCTTTCATTGCGTCTTTGGATGTCCCCTGGGGTGTTTTCCAACAGGTTCAGAATGGAGCACTTGGTATGGAAGGGATCTATCACCTCTTTGGATGTGGCCATACCTCTGTAGCCTCTTGTGCCCTAATATCTGGCCAATGTGTGGTTTTCCAAACAGTTGGTACATGTCTTCTTTCATTCATTGCTCCTATTTACATTCCACGATATTGTAGATAGGTTAATAAATCTTTCTAAGTACCTTCCTCTTGAAGGCACAGATTGCTTCTTCAGTTGTTGCTGATGTCGCCCATGTTTCACAAACAGTTGTACTAGTGTCAAGTACAGCTAAATCTTATGCAACTTTGTCAGCACTTCACTTTTATTAGCAAGTAGCGAACACAGATACTTGAATTCTTGAACACACTGAAAGTTATGTCCATCAACAACAATAGACGGAAGGAGAGCTGGACAGTGTGATATGAGATTTTTTATTTCATCCTCATTCACCACCAGCCCAATTTTCTTCGCATTATGGAGAAATCAGGAAGTATCAGTGCATACTTGCTCCAGGGTATCACCAAGAAATTTCGAGAAAATTCCAGGATTGTGTCTGCTTTCAGCATCTCCATTTCTCCGTTTGGACCACCGTAACAGCTTAGTTTTTCCAAGGCCAAGTCAAATATTATTGGCACCAATGGCTCTCCTTGTATCAATGAATTTCAAATTCTGAATGGTGGCAATAGCTGGTTGCTGAACCACAAATGACAAGTTGATTGAGAGTAGCAAGCTGCAATTAGTTTGATGTATTTCGATGGGATGTGAAATTCCCTTAATGTTTTCCATAATAAGAAGCAGTGAATGGTGTCTTAAGTTTTTGAAGATAAAGTGTTACTCTCAACTGAATTCTTAATGTTTGTCTATCAGCTGCCTCAAGGTAAATATGTGGTCAACAGTCTACCTGCCACGGAAAAAGTCACACTGATAGTTGGGTACTGTTCCTTCAGCAAATGTTTTTATGTGGTTTAGCAGCAGTGTTGTAAAGACTTTATAATCAGTTTCAAGTAATGAAATCTCTCAGCAGTCTGATACTTGTGTAGCATCACCCTTCTTGATGATGGGACATAGAATTGCTACCTTCCATTCCTCAAACATAATTTCTGTTGGCCACATGGTCGGTATTAATAGCTTCAAAGCATCCATCAATGTTTCACTTTCCAAGAGGAGCATCTCAGCTGTGATGCCACCACCTTCTGGAGCCTTGTTGTTCTTGAGGGCCTTTGAGCTACACTGATTTCTTCCTCTGATCTGTGATGGTTCAGATGAATATGATAAAGACATTTATGAGCAGGTCAAGGCAAGTTGTCTACGATCATGTTCTGACTGTTATTTGGACAGATAGCAAATGGTTTTCTTTTATTTTTTTGGTGTGTGTGTGTGTGTGTGTGTGTGTGTGTGTGTGTGTGTGTGTGGGCGCGCGCGCGTGCGGAGGGGGGGGGGGGGGGGCGGGGGGCTGTTCACCAGCCAAGATTTATGTGATGATGACTTTGATTGATAACTATTGTTTGTGCTTTTTTTTTTCTTTCTGGCAATGAGACATGGATCTTCAGTTATGAGGTTGAGGCCAAGGTCCCATCTTCAAAATGGGCGAGGTAAGACTCTCCAAGACCAAAAATAGCTCAGAGGTCAAATGTCAAAGCAATGCTGATAGTTTTCTTTAACTTTGAAGGATAACTTCATCATGAATTCCTGCAACAAATGCAAACTGCTGATCGACTCTAATATCAGGACATGTTGCGATGCTGCGAGAAAATGTGAGAAGGAAATCGCCTGAAATGTGGTGAGACAATTCATGGCTCGTGCCTCATGATAACGTACCCGGACATTCATCCCTGTTGATGCGTGACTATTGCGCAAGCAATGAAATCACTGTGCTGCCTCTCCCTCCGTACTCCTGGCCAACCTGGCCCCTGTGGACTCTTACGTCCAAAGTTGAAAACCCCACTGAAAGAATTTGAAACAACAGTCAATATAGAAGAAAATTCGCAGACTGCACTTTGCGTGATCCAGCAAGAGGCATACCAAAACTTCTTCCGGAAGTGGAAATGGCATTTGGAGCAGAGTATCAATTGTGCAGGAGAGTATTTCGGAGGACAGCATGCACAGTGTAGAAAAATGTTGTGGACAAAGTACTGGAATTTTTTGAACAGACATCATCATGAAAACAAACTCATTCAACTCACCAAAACTGAAACTAATCAATTTTTGACAATATAATATAATCGGATAGATAAACACACATTTGGTATGTGTGTTTGCGTATACATCAAAACTGGTGGTGATGTACTAATTCATCAATTTTGAGGTTTTTCTTGTTGGCATTTAGTAACTTTGTTGGATTGTGGTTAGTAGGTATCGTGGATACTGCTTTACAATCATTGGTCAGGTAATGTTTCTGATGTTAGTTTTGTGACTGAGTTTTGGTTTGTTGGTCTCTAGACCTCATTTTAGATAGATAGGGTAAGTGAAGGTTTGCATAACAATTTCAACGATTTAAAGTAGGTTGGATACATAAAAAAATCTGCTAACCAAGTGGCGACAGGAGAACACACACACATATATATCTCAAGCTTTCGCAACCCAAGGTTGCTTCATCAGGAAAGAGGGAAGAAGAGGGAAAGACGATATATATATATCTGCATAACAGACATATGTAGTTTGACTTGGATTTCAACCAGTGTTCTACAAATTATGAGTCTAGTGTCTTACCACAACACAATCTCCCTTGGATTGAACAAGGACAGGACATGAAAATGACTTGGTCCTTTTCTAATTAACCATCCTACATAAGTCATGAAAAATTTAATACCTGGATAGGGAAATACAGGTCAGAAATCTATATGCGATTGCACTCTCTCTCAGCATATCCCAAAGATGAATTATTCTCGGGTTATCAGCCGAGTGGTGGCGTCGTCTTGTCCCAACGTTTCAATGAGTTTAGTACCCATCATTTTCTGGCGACTTCGCCAGACGGAAATACGGAAGCATCCGATCCTGCCCGTCTGCTTTGACCCATGACGTCACAAATATGGCTGAAACAAAAACAAACACACACACTTTCCACAAGAAGCCTAATGACACTAACGGGACAAGCGCGGGAAATGGGGTGTTTTGGATGGGGGGGGGGGGGGCAAACTAAATATAAACAAATTTAGACACCTTGCGTAGCTACAACGTGTAAGTGAAGACAGCCATGCATGAATACCCACCCACCGCCCCAGGGGTCGTAACCCCTGCAACCCATAGAAGATAAAGATGCTTCAGTAGCTGATTAGTGTTTTTTGACTTTTAAAAAAAAATATCTCACGGGATAGAACGAACAGATCAGAAAAGTAAATAAAATAAGATAAAACAGAACTCGAGACAGCCACACTCAAACCAAACTACGCGCCGTCATGATGTCACACACAACACCCTTACGTCACGGGTCAAAGCCGACGCGTGGGATCGGACGCTTCTGTCGACCCCGCCAGACATACAAACGTTGCGACAAGACGACGCCACCACTCGGCTGATAACCCAAGAAGAATTCATCACAGGTCAGAAATCTTTCTCCATGACAAGAGTTAAGAGGCTCACACAGTTATTTGTGACTTCTATGTCAAAAAATGTGCAACCACAGTTTCCTGACTTGTTAAATAAAATTAGTAACCCATCTACAACAACGTAACAAGTTCTCATTGTTACGAGAAATTTCTTATCTTCATTTGTGCCTTGTCCAGGAATGGAGATTTTTTTTACGTTGGGATTTCAAAATAATGCATTTATAGCTATTAAAAGTAATCTATATGCTTCGAAAATTGTTCTAAGTATAAATTTTCAGACGTCATAAAAATGCCAGAATTGTCATACCTCATTAAGTGCGCAGTCAACACAAACAGATAAAAGAAAAGTTTCGTTGAACTTGTTAGATTAAATCCTCTTCTCGAAGTTGTCACCCACAGATCATGTACATAAAACGCACAATATAGGCCAAAATATTTCTTCGAACAGGGTGTGACGGGATCATTTCCATGAAAAATGTTTTGTTTAACCAGTTCAGGAAGCCAATCGTCAACATTGGTTCCATGGTCGAGAATGAATTTCGTAATAAAGTATGTGACGCTACAACACAGAAATCCAGCTTTCCAAAAGGTTTCCACCAGGAGGGACCTATGTGGTTCGATCAATTCCATCCTCTTCAGTAGCAACTGTTAAACACAATCATGAATGTCAAAATTTTGTTCTTTTTTTTCCTAGAAGGAAAAGTCTCAACTACATAAAGATTCATCACTTTACCTGAACCATTCTGTAATACAGCAGGTACAGATAAGCCCAAAATAGAAGCCCCACGAAAGTCCATGACAACAAGCTGACCGTAGGCCATCGTGTAGGAAGTGCAGTTGATAATATTTCTGTTAATTGCCATAACCACACTCGGACTTCCAAGGCATGCAGTATAGCAACTGCTGTCAATGCTTCAGCAAAATAAATGCAGATCCCCATAACCTGTCACAAACTGGCGTGAGCTACCATCAACAACAACAACAGCTGATCGTTACCAGAGGCAATGAGCAACCCAAATGGCGTACCCTGCAATAGATCGATTAAATATGGCGGGAATGTAAACATCACGTAACACTACAATTCAAACTGTTACTATTACTTTTATTTGGCATTCACATTAGTTGGCTTCACTAACTCATAATCAAATTATCAGCTTTCAACCTCACCTAGACCTCGGGCTACGCCACAGCTCAATCTGTCACATAACTAAAGCGACAGATTTCAGCCGATCGCCAACTGTACCGCACTCATTTTGGCGACTTATACAGAGAATTACATTAAAGATAGATCGCATAACCAAAAAAAAAAGATTCTCACAGCAAAATAGTATTCTCCAAGAAAATTTAAAATTTCGTTCGACAATAATTCAAAGCGTATGCACAGACGAGGGAGTTCTTTCTTATTAGCTCATCTTCTTGAGAAGATTCTTGGGGTGTGTTGTGTGCCGCGTCCAGCACATCAGTGTGTTCACGGAGAGCTGCACCGCATTTCAAATACGGAGAATTTTTCTCGATTTGTGGGAAACTTCTCTAGTTTTATTCATACGAAATTGGAGTGTTCTTTTTTAGTTTACCTTTTCAAACATGTGTATTTTGCTAATTGAAAATAATAAGTAACTCATTATCATGTCATAAAATAATTACAATAATAATAATCTGTAAGGAGATGCTTAAAAGATAACATTTTTTAAACGATGCACATAAAGTGAACGAAATTTCTTCATGTAACATACTCGACGGAGAAGAAGTATAAAATAAAATTCAGTGGGATTTCGAACTGTCATGAGTGATCCTCTAAATATGCTGATTTGTGTCAGGCATATTTCAGTATATTGGTAACCCTTGTCAAAGAGAATTGAATATCTACTAATGACTGCAGCTTGATAATGTTATTTCTCAAGTGGAGATTGACATCATAATCATTTAACAGAACTAGATCTGAAAGTCTTCTCATGAAATTCTTCCAACATCAAGAGCTATAAACTTCCCATATGTGCACCTGTGCCAGTGAGCCCTTTGGGATCGCCAGATGAACAAGTTCCTTGTACTCAGGTAAAATGTTCTAAATGGTTATTACACATTGACCATCAAACGAATCTAACGATAATATAGATATTTCTCCCTTACTGAGAAAGAAAACATCTTTTAAATTTATTTTGATGAGGTCGAAATATATGTAGTTTAACAGATTTTGATACTGTTACAAGGAAATTTTGGGCATCAGAAAGAGATTCTTGAATTGTCAGTCCACATTTCCCACTAGTTTCTTTTAAAACTATGAAACGGCAGGTAGTCAGTGTGAAAAAAAGAAACAAATCTATTTGAGCATTTTAGCTGAGGACAAGGAATATCTGATGTTCCCAAAGTGTTTGATGGCACAGGTACAGCCGTGAAATGTATATGACTTTAGATATTGGAAGTATTTTGTGAGAAGACTTTCGGATCTAGTTATGTTGGCTGATTATGGTAATCTCCACTTGATAAATACAATCGAGCTACAGTCACTAGTTTATGACCAATTCCCTTGCCAAGACTTACCAGTGTACTGAAATATTCCTAATACAAAACAGTATATTTCGAGTATCACCCATGAAGATTGTAAATCCTGCTGAATTTTGTTTTATCTTCTCCATCGAGTGTATTACATGTAATTTCGTTCATTTTAAGTGCATGGTGTAAAGAACGTTATTCTTTAAGCATTTCCTTACAGATTATCATTACTGAAATTATTTTCTTCTATAATACTGGTTTAGTTATTATTTTCAACTAGCAAAATACATATATGTGAAACAGTAAATTAAAAAACAAAAAAACTATGAATGCAAAATGTAAAATAACAATTTAAAAAATAAAACAAATATACATAAAAGAAATAATTAGAACAGTAATGAATGATAAGATGTTTTAATAAGGTATATTGAAAATACTCTTACAGCTTATTTTCCAGAAATGGAATTTCAGAAACTAGCTCCATTACACAGGGATTTATGTGGTTCGAAAGCTTCTTTAATATATGTTGTAACAGAAGTTTTCATTTTTCAAAATTAAAAAGGGGAATGGGATATTTTTCAAAATTTCAAATTATTATAAAAGTTGATTCTAGTTTTCAAGAACGTTAATTACAGATAATATTTTATAAGAAAGACGACATCTTGGATACTTTGCAAGTTTGTACCAGGGAAGAGAGAACTCTTAGAACCACAGCACCATCTGCTTCAAAAAATGACTGAGAGATCTGAACTAAAGGTTGAGAGTACTCACAGGTCCCTTGGAAATATATATGTGGTTTGTTATTTATACAAATTGAGGTATGGAGGGACATGGTTTTACACATACACTTTCAAATAAAAAAAGCATTATACAGATAGAGCAATCGGTACACAGGGGCTGTAACGAGTTGATAAAAGAGAAGGAATGGCACCACATACCACAATGAAGAGCCAAAGAAAGTGGTACACCCGTGTAATATCATGTAGGATTCCTGCGAGCACTCAAAAGTGCTGCAACACGACGTGGCGTAGACTCAACTAATGTCTAAAGTAGTGCTGAAGGGAAGTGACACCATGAAATCTGCAGGGCTGTCCATAAATCCGCAAAAGTACAAGGGGTGGAGATCTCTTCTGACCAGCATCCCAGATATGCTCAATAATCTTCGTGTCTGGAGAGTTTGGTGGGCACCAAAAGTGTATAAACTCAGAACAGTGATCCTGGAGGCACTCCGTAGCAATTCTGGACGTATGGGGTGTTGTATTTTTCTGCTGGAATTGCCCAAGTCCGTTGGAATGCTCAAAGGACGTAAATGGATTCAGATGATTGGACAGGATGATTATGTACATGACAACTGAATTGTATCTAGTAATATCAGCGGTCCAATATGACTCCAACTGAACACACCGCACACCATTACAGAGCCTCCACCATCTTGAACACTATGGTTCTAAGCACTATGGGACTTAACATTAGACAGTATGCTTACCACCTGTCAGAGTCGTATCTAGACGTATCAGGGGCCCCATATTACTCCAACTGCACACGCTCCACACCATTACAGAGCCTTCACCCGCTTGAACAGTCTCCTGCTGATATACAGGGTCCATGGATTCATGAGGTTGTCTCCATACCCGTACATTTCCATCCATTCCACACAATTTGAGGCTACACTCGTCTGACCAGTAACATGTATCCAGTCATCAACAGTCCAATGTCGGTGCTGATGGGCCCAGGCGACGTGTAAAGCTTTGTGTCGAGCAGTCATCAAGGGTACATGAGCGTTCGGCTCCGAAAGCCGATATCGATGATGTTTTGTTTAATGGCCCAGTATTGAAATCTGCAGCAATTTAAGGAACGGTTGCACTTCTGTGACGTTGAACGGTTCTCTTCAGTCGTCGTCGGTCCCATTCTTGCAGAATCTTTTTCCGTCCACAGCGATATCGGAGATTTGATGTTTTACCGGATTCCTGATATTCACAGTACACTCGTAAATGGTCGTACAGGTAAGTACAGGTAAGTACAGGTAAGTACCCACTTCATCGCTACCTTAGACATGCTGTGTCCCATCGCTCGTGCGCCGACTATAACACCACGTTCAGACTCAATTAAATCTTTATAGCCTGCCATTGTAGCAGCGTAACCGATCTAACAACTGCACCAGATACTTGTCTTATACAGGCGTTGCCGACTGTAGCGCCATATTCTGCCCGTTTACGTATCTCTGTATTTGAATATGCATGCCTGTACCAGTTTCTTTGGAGCTGCATGTAGTATGCTTTAGTAATAGAATTATGGTATGTTCTAGAGAGACATGGTGACGAGACGAGTGTGTCATTCTTTCTCTAGATCTGTGTATATGAGGAAACAGAAATGATTTTATTGTTCTGAATACAGTGGTTTTCTCCCTCAATACATGTGAATTGCAAGGCATATATATTTGGAATTGTAAAAATATTTGGATGCAATGTAAAGCAACATGAGTTCACAACCTATAAACGGGGATCACATATTGATGTTACTATAAATGAAATCTGGAGAAGTTTGTAATTTATCTACATGACTTAGATTAGGACCTAATACTACTACTGTTCAGCGTTTGTCTGATTATCAACCATCTTTTCAGTTGTTTTCTCTGTCTGCATAAGATGAGGGATGTATACTGCTTTCGACACGTATAAAATTGTCCGTTTTGGAGGTGAGTGAACACGTGTTGGAGAGAGATGATTGAAGATGAAGTCAGCACTGACTCAGCCCATTTCGTCACAGTGTGGTAGGTTAACACTACTCTCAATAACTATAGCTCTTGGTGGTCCTGTATCATCATCCGTCAGCCTGTAAGCTCCTGTTGTGATCCTCTGTTTAGGTTTTTACTGTCATATCTTATTATTATTATTATTACTTAAATAAGCGATTTTATTCTTCCTACAAAGTGGAGCTGGATGGTGTTAAAATGATTTTCCTCTATTAATATGCATTTTGAGTAACACTACATATACGAAAAGTATCACATCCATCCTACCCATGGTCCTGGGGGAATTCACATCAGCCCCCCCCAAACACACACACACACAGAGAGAGAGAGAGAGAGAGAGAGAGAGAGAAAGTGCTAACATCTGGTGTCTATATTCACAGGTTTTTGATACTGATATGGATAATCGACTGAACTGTGTTTGGTATGTGGGGGTCTAATGTAGAATATTATCCACCAGTCTACAATTTTAATTATGGAGTGTAGAAATGGAATACACGAATGTATGCTCATATAAAATACTACATATGATTTATAAACAATCCTTGCAGAGTGCTATTGGTAAAAACAGTCAAGTTTTTTAATAATAGTTTCTTAAGCGTTTTTCTTCGCATTAAGTTCAGTGGTAATCTTTGTTACCTCTTCCAGCTTGTGCTGCCATCACTGTTATCACTGTCTAAGACAGCAGTCATGACACTCTGCTATTTTTTGTTACCTGCTGCAATAGCAGTGACCCAAGTGGCCAGCAGGTTATGCTTCTGTATGCAGTATCGCATGAGTGCGGATATTTCCGTTTATATTCATTTATAACGTAATCTATACAATTAAAAGCATATGTAATACAATAAAAATCGACAAGAAGTAATAAATGATAGCACGTTTGTCATTCATTAGTTTCCAAAGGACCCTGGGAGCTCTGAAACGGCACCTTACAGAATAGTTTGTTTCTGATTCTCTTGTAATGTACAGATATTTACTGAAGACTGTCATTCTCCTGTAATAACAAAACATTGCTAGTAAACACCAGAATACCTGATCTTTGCAGAAAAATGATATGTCTACCCAACATGCGAAGTTTTGGTTGTTATATTTTCATCCATAGCAGTGTAAGTGGAACGTAGGTAACTTGTACAGATTCTAATAACTACATTATTTAACTTATAAAGTAAGCCACCACATCAGTAACTGAATGGAAAACCACACAGATGCAACAGTAAAACGTCAAAGCGAATAAAACTGATTCCCAACACCGAAGAATCCAATTCTACAATAGCTGTTACATATGAACCACAAAAGGTAAAAATTTACAACATACTCGCTTTTGAAGAAAAAGTAATTACAATTACGAAAATGTGCATGTATTAGAAAGTCGAGTGAAGTGTAAAAATGGGCCAGTCATTATGCTCCATAAAAAACTTTTACATGTCAATGAAATTTCTTATCATAATAAGAACAGGTAACAACAGAAATACATGCTGATCATGTATGTGTTTACATTCTCTTGTATTCAGTAAAGTAAGCTGTAGTTATACAGATGTCCGGAAACATTTCTTCAGGAGTAAGTTGTAGTTTATGTTACTGAATCAGTTAGATTTGGTTGTTTTCACATTTATTTCACTTTAAGTTATGTCTCTTGGTAATTTATTATTGCATGGAATGCAGAACATAACAACTATTCGGTTAAGTAAGTGGAAAAATAATTAAAAACGAATATTGTCGTTCAGACGCAGTTAACTCTCTCCTTTCTCACTATTTGGACCGCTAGTGTCACTCCAGCTGTCAAATGGTAAGAACTTTTACACCATGTAGTATCGTGACTGTTCCGTTAGATTGTGTTTTTTTTTTAGTGTGCTAAAGTGTTTAGTTTGTCAACTGGCAGTCAGAAGCTGTTGTATGTCTCTATCTTTAGCCAAAAAATGCAGAGGCACCTCATCCACATGAAATATGGCTGTTACAATCCCAACCTCAGGGGTTGTAATATATCAGAACACCAAGAGGTATGGTTTGGGAAGAGGGGTGACTCATGGCAAAGCGTACAGAGAAACACAAGCAAGTGCATCATTGATATTATTACATCGAAGTTACACAGCGGAACTTCCGATGAACTCGGCGATGGCACTGCACAGTGTGTGTACGTGAGTCAGGACCAATGTAACTGTCAGAATCTGCAGCGTCGGCGTCCGGTCGCCCAGCCTTGCAGATTTGGCACTCCTGCTCGTGCCATGGCTAAGTGGCCTCCGTGTGCATTAACTGCACCTGTAGCCCGTAACTTGGCTGACTGTTTCCTAAAGTGCACGTCACGGACCCCATGTAGAACGCCGAAGGAAGCAGCTGACCGCTGTCATTGTAGTGAGCCTCTGCAGCTCCGACTGTCCAACTAGAACAGCTCGGTTAGTGATCGCAGACAGCTCTAGTCTCAGGAGGCCGCAAGTTCGTGTCCCTGTTCCGACCCCACGTACAACAGCTTGCTGTTTGCTGGATAATGTCACCCAGAGAGCGGAGGCCAGCAGCCCTATCGGTCCTCGCGCCGGTGCAGCACCATGCTGCAGTGCGCCCCACCACACCTATTACACGTCCGTGCAACGGAGGTTGGAGGTAGTTTCAGTAGGCCAGTTGGCCGCCGATATCCATCACCAGAAGATCGTCGTGGTTGGCCTGCAACTTAAACAATCGTCATTCTGTACCGTTTTAGATGCAGATAGAATGGCAACACAACTGCCTCCTTTGAGCCTCCAGGGTAAACTCATGACAACAAAATGTATGCTCGCACGTTTTCGAACAAAAGCGAAACGATATTGTTTACCCTCAGATACATTACTGCAAATAAACGATAAATAAATCAACATGACTGCGATGCTATCGTTATGAGAAGTAGAAAATAAAGCTGAGAGTGACAGGGAAGCATTCACAGACAAGAACAGAGATAGATATTGCCGGAAATACGAAATATTCTTCACGCTTGGTGAACAACGGTGGCAATACGTTGGCAACTACCTGCAACATGAGCAATATTGCCCATCCATATCACAAAGTTCCGACACAGCAACAACGTTGCAGCAATGCTGAGAGAAAAGCTACTGTGGGCAAATATGGCCATAAAATACACCTGTTCTAAACACATCTTAAAAAAGTTCATTTCGTCAAACTCAAGTGTGACGTTATTAGGACGAGTAGAGTGGCTGGAGCACACGTTTGTGTGAAGTCAGCAATGTAGTGTTACTGCATGCTGACACAAATGCAAGAAAGCCTGAGACCTGTATCACTCTGCAAAAGATCTTTGTCAAATATTCTGTCAACTGTCTTTGACCAAACTACTTCACTGGAGCTATTACACTATCCTAAAATTTTTCGCCATAGTAGTTCCATAATGGAAGCCAAACAGTTAACTGCTTGTACAACAGCAAATGTTGATGATGAACACACTGCCTGAGAAGAAAGAGAAATGGAAACGATTGTGGGTAAAACAACGTATAGCGAGAAGAGATAGACAGAGTGTTCGCCAGAATTTGCTTCGTGAGCTAGTGTGTGAGGACATAAAGAATAATGAAAATTATTTGAGAATGGGCGAACAAGCGTTTCAGTTTCCCCTCATGAAAGTGCCCTCTCATATCTGCATACACGACACTCATTTAAGAAACGCTGTTTCTTAATTTCATTGGTCATTATCGATGTTTTTGGAAAGCCTGCAACTGTGTCGTTCATGGTTAAGATAATTGCTCTAGTTACGTATTTTTTCATGCTTAATATGACGTGTTCCGAGAATTTATTCGCATTATCAAGAGGAAGTACAGTGAGGCGAAAAAAGTCATGGGATTCCTCCAAATGTTTTGGGCTTCCTTTTGCCTGGCGTCGTGCACTACTCGACATGCCATTGACTCAACAAGTCTTTGGAAGTCCCCCACAGAAATAATGAAGCATGCTGCCTCTACAGCTGTCCATAATTGAGAAAGAATTGCTGGTGCAGGGTTCTGTGCACAAACTGACTTCTCAATTATGTCCCTTAATTGTTCTGGGTGGACAAATCATTGCTCGAATTGTCTAAAATGTTCTTCAAACCAATCACCAATGTCCTAAAATGACATACC
Source organism: Schistocerca cancellata (assembly GCF_023864275.1). NCBI lineage: Eukaryota > Metazoa > Arthropoda > Insecta > Orthoptera > Acrididae > Schistocerca > Schistocerca cancellata. The sequence continues at coordinate 72,669,077 of NC_064637.1, read as the reverse complement.
ATAAGGGGAAAATATACTGTGGGTCAGTTTTTTGAATCACAAGCTTTATTTTTTGTTAGTTAACACAAAAAGCTATTAATCATACAGTGATTTACAAAAGAGATTTATATTATATCTTATATGATTATCACAATGTTCTATTAGTAAGCCTACAAAATCACATGTCATGAGACTCGTTTGGCAAACTGAAATTCTCAAATGTCTTCTGTAGATAGTCACTTATATTTACGAAAGTCCCATGTAAACATCACAAAACTGTGATTTATCGAATTATAGGCAGGCTATTAAATGCTTATTGTTTGTCTGATTATATTAAATAGGTATTTACCTGCTTACTGAATATATTGCCAGTTTTATTCCACTTGGTTAATCGAATGCCAGTTTCCTGACATCATTGAATAGCCCAGGTTCAAGGTATTTAATATGCTGGAATGGTTTAATTGCTAGTTGTGTTGGAAGCATTTACTGGAATCGAAATTAACCTTTTGGCAACTCTTAGGATTTGATTATTCTTACCTTATACTCTCCTTCTTAAAATAGCTTGAGGAATTTGAACATTTTTGAGGCATGCTGCTAGCTCATTTGCTTATTATTAACAACAAGCCGGCCGAAGTTGCTGAGTGGTTCTAGGCGCTACAGTCTGGAACCGAGCGACCGCTATGGTCGCAGGTTCGAATCCTGCCTCAGGCATGGATGTGTGTGATGTCCTTAGGTTAGTTAGGTTTAGGTAGTTCTAAGTTCTAGGGGACTGATGACCACAGAAGCTAAGTCCCATAGTGCTCAGAGCCATTTCAACCATTAACAACATCAACAACTTTCTGCATGCTGTCTGAATCCTATGAGAGTCAGTTCCTGATTCTCTTATAATTTCCAACCATTTAATACTGAAGCAATAATAATAATAATAATAATAACAATGAAATACATGTTACATTATCAAAATAGAAACGAATGGAAAGATAGGAAGCATAAAATGTGGTATTTTCTCCTTTCATGATATATCATTTACCTGCAGTTACAGCATTCCGTGCACAAGTAAGCGTTTATTCACCTTCTGTATAAGAAGTATTATAAATAAAATGATCTAGGTATAGTATGCTACAGAAGAACAAATCACAACTTCTGAAACCCAGTGTGTAGGTACTGATTCTTCACATAACACATCAGCCTCTAAGCAAGCGGCGTCGCCATTTCTTATGTAACAGCGTCGCCAATACCAGAGCATGACTGTTTACCACTGTTTACCATAAAGTTCTGTTTCTCGTGGCAGTAATAAGATACACATGGTACGTCATTTAACCACACTACGTCTATTTAGGACACTTTCTCCTACACATTTTTACGAAATTTGTGTTCTTTGTCCTTTTCAAGTGTAATTTGGACTCCATATCTTAGTGGCGGCAATTTAGGGCAAATAAATAAAAAGGAGCAGATTTCCAGGTACGAACAAGGCACTTACAACACCACACAGCACCATGATGACACGACGTCAAATTCGGCTATTTTGTCATTCACATACCACAATGTTAGGTCCTTCCGAAAAAGTTGTCAGATTCTCACTTCTAAAGATAGAAAAACGAGGAAAAGCTTTAAAAATTGCAATGATTATACTAATATGAAGCGATAATGAGCAGCTCCTTTAATTTATATGCAAGAATGGTTAGTGCAGTGTATCGTCTCTAACGAGCACATAAGTCGATAATCAGTATCTGTCACCTTAAGTGGTAAATACGAATTTCAGCACTTTTTGTGTGACATGTTTTATTGTATATATTTTCCCCTTCCTCTGCTGGTGACAGGAGCTGATTACAAAATAAGGCTACACAAAGTCACTTCTTCTTTCATGTCATTGTACATAAAAAGAAGGTGGCAGAACATTCAGTGTAACGTCACATAGAATGGGCCAGTGTTAGTGAGGCGCAGAACCGCCGCCGTTGGATAAGCAGCTGCAGCAGCAAGTCGTATACTCCTAGCTCACTCATTTTTTACATAGTTTAATTCTTAATTTCTTTGCGTGTTATTGGTACTTGCATTGTTTAATTCATAAATTTCGGGCGTATTATAGTATTTGATAGTTGTAGCATCGCGTTTTAGTACCTGAATAGTGTAAAATTGCGTAGTCTCCTTCCGCCGCCGAGCAGTGTGTCAGCAGTGCGCAAGTAGCAGTGTTACTGCATTTACTAGGCAATCTTGTATTTTAATAACCGTTTAATTTTGTGTCGATTTGTTTGCGCTCTCTGTAGATTAGTTCAGACGTTCTTTGCACGACAGTTCTTAGCATGGATGAGGACTGCAACTGCTGTGTTCGGATGCAGGCTGCGTTGGCATCCCTTCGCTCCCAGCTTCAGGCAGTGTTGGCTTCGATCACACAGCTTGAGGCTGTTGCCAATGGGCATCACTGTGGGGGTCCGGATGGGGGTTTCTCGGGGACGGCCAGCTCGTCCCACGCATCCCCCGCTACGACTATGGTTGCCCGGGATACTGCCCGCATTGAGGCTGATCCCTCACCTGTGGTGGAGTGGGAGGTCGTCTCAAGGTGTGGCAGGGGGCGAAAGACATTCCGGAGGGCTGAATGGAAGGCCTCTCCAGTTTGTCTGACAAACCAGTTTCAGGCTCTGTCTCAGGCTGATGCTGATCTTCAGCCTGACATGGCTGCTTGTCCTGTTCCAGAGGTTGCCCCTCAGTCTGCAAGATCCGGGCGGTCGCAGAGGGTGGGCTTACTGGTAGTTGGGAGCTCCAACGTCAGGCGCGTAATGGGGCACCTTAGGGATATGGCAGCAAGAGAGGGGAAGAAAACCAATGTGCACTCCGTGTGAATACCGGAGGGAGTCATTCCAGATGTGGATAGGGTCCTTTCGGATGCCATGAAGGGTACAGGGTGCACCCATCTGCAGGTGATCGCTCATGTCGGCACCAATGATGTGTGTCGCTATGGATCAGAGGAAATCCTCTCTGGCTTCCGGCGGCTATCTGATTTGGTGAAGACTGCCAGTCTCGCTAGCGGGATGAAAGCAGAGCTCACCATCTACAGCATCGTCGACAGGACTGACTGTGGACCTTTGGTACAGAGCCGAGTGGAGGGTCTGAATCAGAGGCTGAGACGGTTCTGCTAGCGTGTGGGCTGCAGATTCCTCGACTTGCGCCATAGGGTGGTGGGGTTTCAGGTTCCGCTGGATAGGTCAGGAGTCCACTACACGCAACAAGCAGCTACACGGGTAGCAGGGGTTGTGTGGCGTGGGCTGGGCGGTTTTTTAGGTTAGATGGCCTTGGGCAAGTACAGAAAGGGCAACAGCCTCAACGGGTGCGGGCCAAAGTCAGGACATGCGGGGACCAAGCAGCAATCGGTATTGTAATTGTAAACTGTCGAAGCTGCGTTGGTAAAGTACCGGAACTTGAAGCGCTGATAGAAAGCACCGAAGCTGAAATCGTTATAGGTACAGAAAGCTGGCTGAAGCCAGAGATAAATTCTGCCGACATTTTTACAAAGGTACAAATGGTGTTTAGAAAGGATAGATTGCATGCAACCGGTGGTGGAGTGTTCGTCGCTGTTAGTAGTAGTTTATCCTGTAGTGAAGTAGAAGTGGATAGTTCCTGTGAATTATTATGGGTGGAGGTTACACTCAACAACCGAGCTAAGTTAATAATTGGCTCCTTTTACCGACCTCCCGACTCAGCAGCATTAGTGGCAGAACAACTGAGAGAAAATTTGGAATACATTTCACATAAATTTTCTCAGCACGTTATAGTCTTAGGTGGAGATTTCAATTTACCAGATATAGACTGGGACACTCAGATGTTTAGGACGGGTGGTAGGGACAGAGCATCGAGTGACATTATACTGAGTGCACTATCCGAAAGTTACCTCGAGCAATTAAACAGAGAACCGACTCGTGGAGATAACATCTTGGACCTACTGATAACAAACAGACCCGAACTCTTCGACTCTGTATGTGCAAAACAGGGAATCAGTGATCATAAGGCCGTTGCAGCATCCCTGAATATGGAAGTTAATAGGAATATAAAAAAAGGGAGGAAGGTTTATCTTTTTAGCAAGAGTAATAGAAGGCAGATTTCAGACTACCTAACAGATCAAAACGAAAATTTCTGTTCCGACACTGACAATGTTGAGTGTTTATGGAAAAAGTTCAAGGCAATCGTAAAATGGGTTTTAGACAGGTACGTGCCGAGTAAAACTGTGAGGGACGGGAAAAACCCACGGTGGTACAACAACAAAGCTAGGAAATTACTGCGAAAGCAAAGAGAGCTTCACTCCAAGTTTAAACGCAGCCAAAACCTCTCAGACAAACAGAAGCTAAACGATGTCAAAGTTAGCGTAAGGAGGGCTATGCGTGAAGCGTTCAGTGAATTCGAAAGTAAAATTCTATGTACCGAGTTAACAGAAAATCCTAGGAAGTTCTGGCCTTGCGTTAAATCAGTAAGTGGCTCGAAACAGCATATCCAGACACTCCGGGATGATGAAGGCATTGAAACAGAGGATGACACGCGTAAAGCTGAAATACTAAACACCTTTTTCCAAAGCTGTTTCACAGAGGAAGACCGCACTGCAGTTCCTTCTCTAAATCCTCGCACAAACGAAAAAATGGCTGACATCGAAATAAGTGTCCAAGGAATAGAAAAGCAACTGGAATCACTCAACAGAGGAAAGTCCACTGGACCTGACGGGATATTCGATTCTACACAGAGTACACGAAAGAGCTTACCCTCTTCTAACAGCCGTGTACCGCAAGTCTCTAGAGGAACGGAAGGTTCCAAATGATTGGAAAAGAGCACAGGTAGTCCCAGTCTTCAAGAAGGGTCATCGAGCAGATGCGCAAAACTATAGACCTATATCTTTGACGTCGATCTGTTGTAGAATTTTAGATCATATTTTTTGCTTGAGTATCATGTCGTTTTTGGAAACCCAGAATCTACTCTGTAGGAATCAACATGGATTCCGGAAACAGCGATCGTGTGTGACCCAACTCGCTTTATTTGTTCATGAGACCCAGAAAATATTAGATACAGGCTCCCAGGTAGATGCTATTTTTCTTGACTTCCGGAAGGCGTTCGATACAGTTCTGCACTGTCGCCTGATAAACAAAGTAAGAGCCTACGGAATATCAGACCAGCAGTGTGGCTGGATTGAAGAGTTTTTAGCAAACAGAACACAGCATGTTGTTATCAATGGAGAGACGTCTACAGACGTTAAAGTAACCTCTGGCGTGCCACAGGGGAGTGTTATGGGACCATTGCTTTTCACAATATATGTAAATGACCTAGTAGATAGTGTCGGAAGTTCCATGCGGCTTTTCGCAGATGATGCTGTAGTATGCAGAGAAGTTGCAGCATTAGAAAATTGTAGCGAAATGCAGGAAGATCTGCAGCGGATAGGCACTTGGTGCAGGGAATGGCAACTGACCCTTAGCATAGACAAATGTAATGTATTGCGAATACGTAGAAAGAAGGATCCTTTATTGTATGATTATATGATAGCGGAACAAACACTGGTAGCAGTTACTTCTGTAAAATATCTGGGAGTATGCGTGTGGAACGATTTGAAGTGGAATGATCATATAAAATTAATTGTTGGTAAGGCGGGTACCAGGTTGAGATTCATTGGGAGAGTCCTTAGAAAATGTAGTCCATCAACAAAGGAGGTGGCTTACAAAACACTCGTTCGACCTATACTTGAGTATTGCTCATCAGTGTGGGATCCGTACCAGATCGGGTTGACGGAGGAGACAGAGAAGATCCAAAGGAGAGCGGCGCGTTTCGTCACAGGGTTATTTGGTAACCGTGATAGGGTTACAGAGATGTTTAACAAACTCAAGTGGCAGACTCTGCAAGAGAGGCACTCTGCATCGCGGTGTAGCTTACTGTCCAGGTTTCGAGAGGGTGCGTTTCTGGATGAGGTATCGAATATATTGGTTCCCCCTACTTATACCTCCCAAGGAGATCACGAATGTAAAATTAGAGAGATTAGAGCGCGCACGGAGGCTTTCAGACAGTCGTTCTTCCCACGAACCATACGCGACTGGAACAGGGAAGGGAGGTAATGACAGTGGCACATAAAGTGCCCTCCGCCACACCCCGTTGGGTGGCTTGCGGAGTATAAATGTAGATGTAGATATAGAATCGAGGGTCACACTTTGCAATTTTTCTCAAACCATTTTACAGAATATGTTCTGTAAAAAATTTGGTTTCTGCATTCATTGTAACTTTATAAGTCAGTTTAATGAAGAAGTGCTCATCATTTCGTTATTGGTCATAGCTACTGTGATATTTCACATATAGCTAAGAAATTCTAAAGCATTAGAATGAAAGTTGGGGTCGCTGCGAATTTTATTATTGTGCATATTAGACCATGTGTTGCTGTGTATGAAATGTAGTTAATATTTTGAATTTTACTTTGAACATGGGAGGGAGGGGGTCAATATCTGCCTCAAGTATCGTGAAAATAGATTTTGTTCAAAAAATGGCTCTGAGCACTATGGGACTTAACTTCTGAGGTCATCAGTCCCCTAGAAAACTACTTAAACCTAACTAACCTAAAGACGTCACACACAAACATGCCCGAAGCAGGATACGAACCTGCGACTGTAGCGGTCGCGCGGTCCCAGACTGTATGGCCTAGAACCACTCAGTCACACTGGGCGGCTTTATTTTGTGTCATGTGTTTACTTCTGTTTGTACATGTGAAGCAATGAAATATTCATAACATTCCCGAAATTTCTTCTCTATTGTTACTGTAAACTGCACAGTAAAACTTACCAAGGGATTTTCTTTCTACAATTCATTTATCTTTGATATATTAAAAATTACAGTAAATAGTATACTATCTTTCTGCTCCTATCCCTGCACAGAATGGGAGAGTGAATTTTCTTACTACAAATACATCATAAGTCACCACTGAAAGCCACTTTGATCAATTGCTGGCAAGGTTCTGCAGGTCATCAGTGTTTTCACAGCCCCAGAATTTTATTGGGTCAGTAACAGCCTGCTGGAAAACTACAGAATTGTTCCATTAGAAACAACAAATTTGATGCCTGTTTGTCTAAGGTTAACAACAATATGAAAACATGGTAGTAATTACTTTTTTCCCTGCTTGTGACAACGCACTAATGTTAAAATATATTATAAATATATATAGTTTATCTTTAACACCTCAAAAGATATTGAAGGTGGAGATGTTCTCCACTATACTTTGGATGGGGATAAGAACGAAAAGATGGTACACTACTTACTGGAAATAATTTTCATACCTCTCAGATGAAGAATAGGAACAAAATTCCGTTGCTGAGTTTCCATTCTAGTTGTTCACCACTAAAAATATGATGGGTTACACGATTGCACCAAAATTGCTATAAAATTGGTGATTTATTTTTGTCTGAAATATTAACCATTTCTCATTTGAGGAAGCAACACCAATTATGAATAACAGATACAGTTCTTTTTTTGCTTCTTTTACCAAAACAGACTATAACTTGCACAAACTCAACTTGCAGTAGTTATTGGGACAGAATCCCAAAACAAAATTTATTAAACAAGCAATTGGTGGCCAGAGAGGTCAGTAGCTTATGAAATATCTTATTGCGTCAGTTGACAGTGACATAACAGAAAAAATTTGTGTTTTTCATATTAGTAATTTCAGTAGCTGTCGATGACTCTTAAAAAATTACGATACTGTAGTTTCTGCTATATCGCCTTAGATAAAGTTCTGGATGTTAACGATGTGCAAAACTACTCTCCTCTTTGCAGGCTACCATTTGCCAAAATGTCGTTTGGATATGTCAAAGGGTTTACTAGATATGAGGTATGTCATGAATATTTCACTCCCATGCACCTGCGATTGGAAGTCAGTGTGCTACATGAAACCCATTTTCTTGAACTAGAGACACACATCGATTCCCTCCCAAGGTTAAAGAAAAATTCAAAATGTTAGTTACACTTCGTACAAAAGAACATATGGTCTAATACGCACCAAATGTAAATTCATTGCGACCCCTATTTTTCATTGCAGTGTTTTAGGATTTGTTAGTTGTTTGTATATCACAATAATTATGACCATTAACGAAATGATGGGCTCTTAACCATGAAGCTGACATATAAAGCTACTGTGTGAGAAAGGTTGCAATGCATGCACCTCGATTCTGTTAGTTCAGTGTCTCATCAAGACTGTCCTGTTCTCTCTGACATCACCCCCCATGCGGCATGGTCTTATATTTAAGTGGTAGTGATACTTGGTACTCAAGACGAATAATCCTAGAACACATAAGGTGGATCTCCATGACTCATTACATTACATTTTCTTTTTTTATTAGCTTAGATATTTATACTGCATTTTCATCATTTATCTGTTCTCATAACATAATGTTTTGCTCCTATGAACAATAAACAATAGATTTTATATTGTTTTAATAACTTAATTGATTTTTAAAAATATTCATGTCTTAATAACCGAGCGAAGTCTCTCAGTTCATTTTATATATTTTTTGGCTTCTTTATAGTTCATTCTCGACTATACATCTCTGCTGTGTAATACTACATTGTTGAATAATATGTGGTAGCTACAAAACACATTAGCTATTAATCTTACAATATGTGTATCAGGTTCAAATGGTTCAAATGGCTCTGAGCACTATGGGACTTAACATCTATGGTCATCAGTCCCCTAGAACTTAGAACTACTTAAACCTAACTAACCTAAGGACAGCACACAACACCCAGTCATCACGAGGCAGAGAAAATCCTTGACCCCGCCGGGAATCGAACCCGGGAACCCGGGCGTGGGAAGCGAGAACGCTACCACACGACCACGAGCTGCGGACGTGTATCAGGAAATCGACAGTTGAAGAAATACTTAAAGCACAAGTGATGAGGTTAAAGATATCATAGATCAGGGGCAGGCAGGAATCCTGCACGTGTGCTGTGCACTTGCATGTGTGCAGTTAACAGGCGCTCTGCGTGCACACAGGGGCAAAGCTGGCTACACGCTTTTCTCCCCTCCCCACCATACCGTATCTCCACTCCTTCCTCTGCAATGCGATTTGTTTCCTAGCTTGCTTTATTGAATGAAGGAATAAGGTTAGTAGGAGTGCTTGAAAGAAATCATGGTTTGAAGAGTACCTATTACCTACAATACGCTTTAATTAATTATCACAGGTGGTGTTTGCAACACGTTTAATGTCTGGAACAAAATTTCTAACACCGACAAACACAAATAGTTACGTAAATTTTCATCACTGATGTTTGCTCTTAACCGATACTTATTAATTCTCATAACAGAAAAAAATCTCTCACAAACGTATGTCGAGCCAAACATTGACATTATCTTCGCGGCTTCACAATGGAGACGAGGAAACTCTTCCTGTGGAAAGTCGTGAAAAAGTCTATTACACGTCTTGCCAAAAGGAACTTGTCTCTCAACGAGAATCACACTGTAGATCTATTACTTCCATTTGCAAATTGGGATGAATATCATCTACAGAAACAGCAAATGGTCTCGAGAACCATTTAAAAGCTTGGGATAAATATGATATATCCCCAAATCGCTTGAGAAATTCCTCTTTTATTGCTCTAAGTATGGAAACATATTCTTTGCTATTCTGTTCTCGTACAGTAGACAGTGTATGGAAATGCACTGCGTTCCCTGACGAGAGCTGTCGTTCTCACAGCTCAAGCTTGCTAGTGAAAGCTTGCGCCTTTTCAGCCGTTTCACAAATTAGATGGTTTTCTCCTTGCAACTTGTGTTCAATGCATTCATGTGTCTGGTAATGTCCACCAAAAATGCAAGGTCGGCAACCCACTCTGGATCTTCTAATTTGCGTTCATACCTTCCTTTGTCCTTTAAAAACTGATTTATTGTTATTCTCAGCTCAAAAAATCTTTTGAGTACATTACTGTGACTAAGCCAGTGGACTTCACTATGGTGTGGTACGTCACCATACTCTTCACCAATTTCAGCTAAATATGTGTGAAACTGTCTATGTGTAAACCCGTGGGATCTCGAATAATTAGCTACCCGAATAACCACTTGCATGACGTCCCCCAGTTTTGCTGCTTTTGCATAGAGTACTTCTTGGTGCAAAATGCAGTGTATGCTGTACAATGATTCTTCCGTCCACTGTAGATTTTTTCTTAGTAATCCAACGAATCCCTAAACTCACCTTCAGAAAATGGTTTTCCAGCTCTCGCCATATCAAGTGCAATTTTATAACTTGCTCGTACCGCTAGGTTATCATTGTTGTCGTCCTGAAAAATTGAAAACAGTGCTCCATAAAATGTTAAATCATTTAGATGAGAGACATGACGAAAGAAAGTCATAGATCTCTCGTGACAACTGCAGTTTACGTGAGATTCATCTAGTATTGTGAGATCGCTCTTCTTCAGCTCAGTCAATTTCCCCATCCGCTCAGCATCCGACAACAAATTGTACTCGTCCTTGTGAAATTTATTATAATGGCGTTCAATACTGAACTTCCGCTGACCAGCGAGAATACACATATTAGACATTTCGACTTTTCACGTTTTTGCGCAAAGAAAAATTTATTCTCCCATTCCTTTTTAAAAGATAGCAAATCTCCACTTCCCCGTTTCCTTGATTCACTCGGCATTTTCCAGTTCCTGAAATACATCGTTCACTGAGTAGTGGTCACTTCGCATCAGCGTCCGCAACCTGCCGGCTGTCACCATTGCCCCTGTCGACGATTGCACGCGAGCAGCACACTTGCAGTGCTGTGTACACATGAGCCGTGTAAACGGTTGCCCGCCCCTGTCATAGATGATCACGCAAATGTTGTCAGCGAGGTAAATGATGTGCATGACTTAGCAGATATTTCGAACCTGGAACATGAAGATGATGCCAGTAATATTGAAAGTACTGAAGGAGTACTTCTTCGAAGAAATGTTTTATATGGAATAAAATAAGAAACTATAATATAATAAAATCCCAAGTTGATGAAAGCAAGCTTCCTCCTTTGAAAACTGTTTTAACACTGACAGACGCATTTGAATTATAGATTTTTTTCAGATATTGTAGAGAAAAGTGTGCGTTTTACTAACAATGAAGCTGAAACAATGTATAAGGAAGAGAAAGTTGAGAAGAGTTGAAGAAATAGTGATAGTGTAGAAATAAGAGCTCTGATTGGTCTTTTGATAACATATGGTTATCTAAAAAGCAATTTGTGTAATGCAAGAGTACTGTGGGGTAAGAAGTACAGACCACCAATATTAAGAGTAAGAGTATTGTGAATCGAAAAGTACAGTCCACCAATATTTAGAGTAAGAGTATTGTGATTCAAAAAGTACAGTCCACCAATATTTAGAGCCACAATGGGTCATCAGAGATTTGAAGACTTGTTATTGTTTCTACAGTTCGGTGACAGAGCTACGAGAACGTTTGAAGAGAGAAGGATAAATTTGCTGCATTCAGAAAGATTTGCGATGATGTAAATCATAGTCATTGGAAATATTATCTACCAAACGAAAATTTGCCAATCGATGAACAGATAGTTCCATTCTGTGGATGGAGTGCATTTAGGTGGTACATGAGTTCAAAACATGATAAGTATAGAATGAAAATTTTCTGGTGTCTTCTTCCTAGATCTTCAACCATCAAGTTGGTTTCCTGCAGCTCGTCATGCATTTCAGTCTTTGGGATTCCTCTTGAGAGTGGTATAGGTGGAGCAGCCGATATCCTCCATGATCCGGTAGATGAAGTCTAGTTTCAGTCTATGTCTAGCGTTCTTCCCTTTTACTACCCCTGCAATGATATTTTTGGTGATACCTTTATGTCTCAGCAGATGGCTAATCCCTGTATCCCTTCGGTGTTCGACTACCTTCAGGAGATAAGACTTCTATTTCTCCACTGTGTGGAGCAACATGTCGTTTGATGTCTTGTCTACCCAGGAAATCTTGAGCATACTGATGGACTCAGCTTGCAATATCCTTCCTCGATTCTCTGTCTGATGTAATTGTACTCACTAGAGAGGAAAAGTATTCGATGAATTCCAGTCGCTCATTGTTAAGTGAGTATTGGGCAAAGGCGTTCTGTTTGCTAACCACTAAGATTTTTGTGTTTCCTTTATTAATTTTCATATTATAGGAATAACTGAGGGTGTATCATGTGTGGGTCAGCATAGCTTCTAATTCTACTGTGTCTTCACTTGAATGTCATCAGCAAATCTCAGACTGCCTACATTCTTACCATGAACTATAATTCCTCCTATACCTCCTAGTTTCTCCCTGGCTTCGTCTGCTGCTCTCTGAATGTATTCATTGACTGGGACAGGAAAGAGAGAGCGGCAGTGACATACAGCATGCTTAATAACAGCTTCTTCCGTACGTTTTTGAAAGCTTATCACAGGCATCTCTTCTCCATACAGTCTCTGCATTACTCTTGAGTCATTATATTTTATGTGAACGCCTATCGGAATCTTAAAAAGCTGTCAGCAGTATACCCTGTAAAATTCTTTTTCTAAGTCGATGATGATGATGATGTGTTTGGTTTGTGGGGTGCTCAACTGCGCAGTTTTCAGCCCCCATAAAAATTCCCAACCTTTGCTCAGCCCAATCATGCCACTTTCTACATCTACATCTACATTTATATTCCGCAAGCCACCCAACGGTGTGTGGCGGAGGGCACTTTACGTGCCACTGTCATTACCTCCCTTTTCTGTACCAGTTGCGTATGGTTCGCGGGAAGAACGACTGTCTGAAAGCCTCCGTGCGCACTCGATTCTCTCTAATTTTACATTCGTGATCTCCTCGGGAGGTATAAGTAGGGGGAAGCAATATATTCGATACCTCATCCAGAAACGCACCCTCTCGAAACCTGGACAGTAAGCTACACCGCGATGCAGAGCGCCTCTCTTGCAGAGTCTGCCACTTGAGTTTGTTAAACATCTCCGTAACGCTATCACGGTTACCAAATAACCCTGTGACGAAACGCGCCGCTCTCCTTTGGATCTTCTCTATCTCCTCCGTATAACGATATGTTTACGTAATGTGTATACATAAACATACAGTTACAAATGTCCCCGTTCGTAGTCGCTAATTATAACAATATGTTACTTTTGTGCTGTAACATATAGCTATAATCAGCGGTGGAAACATATTTGCGAACGCCGACCGTGTGCGGCTGTTTCTTGTTGGATCGTCTGATCAGTCGGAAGTTGCATTGCATAGGAGAGTAAATGCCTATTCAAAATATAATTATTTTGGATAGCTCAACATGAATTTCCTAAGGGACCGTAGTTTATCATGCATTTACCAGTAGAATATGGCGCGGAGAAAATATTTCGCCGCATGCAACTTCCGTCCGAACTCGACGAAAGAATTCGTGACTGTGAACTCTCTATTTGGCAGAAACATATAGAAAATTAAATAATTTCATGAAGAAGTGAGACATAGATTCTATAGTAAATGAATAGTCGATACACCAGTTCCATTTAACTCTGAATTTATGGCAAGTAATAGACAAACTTACACTGCAATGACGGATTTAACATGGATGCCGTTTTGACTGGCACTTCTCTTAATGGAAACAATTCCTTTGACGTTTTCACATACACGTCGCACAATAAATCTACTGCTAGGCACTTTTAGTATTACACATTTACTTTACACTAGAACAATATTAATTTTGACAATAATAATGCGGCGGCAAGACATGCGCGTCCGACACAAGTTACAGGAGACAAGAGAAGAATGAGTAACTGTTCATCGAGAATATCTCGTACCACCACAAAAAAAAAAAAAAAAAAAAAAAAAAAAAAAAAAAAAAAAAAAAAAAAAGTGTAAAAGTGTTCTTCTTCTGTCCGTTTTTCGCGCCGCGGTTTTCAAAGTCAATAACTCACTGCATCTCTGACGGCGCTTCGACAATAAACAAGTTACGTCACAGGTCGTTCACCTTTTACATTCTCGCAACATTATTTGCTAACTGTAGCTGTTGCCGAGCGACTGCTCGATTAGTGAATGATTTAAAATGATAAGACAATCACATAATGTTACATCCGTCAACTTGATCTGGTACGGATCCCACACTGATGAGCAATACTCAAGTATAGGTCGAACGAGTGTTTTGTAAGCCACCTCCTTTGTTGATGGACTACATTTTCTAAGGATTCTCCCAATGAATCTCAACCTGGTACCCGCCTTACCAACAATTAATTTTATATGATCATTCCACTTCAAATCGTTCCACACGCATACTCCCAGATATTTTACAGAAGTAACTGCTACCAGTGTTTGTTCCGCTATCATATAATCATACAATAAAGGATCCTTCTTTCTATGTATTCGCAATACATTACATTTGTCTATGTTAAGGGTCAGTTGCCACTCCCTGCACCAAGTGCCTATCCGCTGCAGATCTTCCTGCATTTCGCTACAATTTTCTAATGCTGCAACTTCTCTGCATACTACAGCATCATCCGCGAAAAGCCGCATGGAACTTCCCACACTATCTACTAGGTCATTTACATATATTGTGAAAAGCAATGGTCCCATAACACTCCCCTGTGGCACGCCAGAGGTTACTTTAACGTCTGTAGACGTCTTTCCATTGATAACAACATGCTGTGTTCTGTTTGCTAAAAACTCTTCAATCCAGCCACACTGCTGGTCTGATATTCCGTAGGCTCTTACTTTGTTTATCAGGCGACAGTGCAGAACTGTATCGAACGCCTTCCGGAAGTCAAGAAAAATAGCATCTACCTGGGAGCCTGTATCTAATATTTTCTGGGTCTCATGAACAAATAAAGCGAATTGGGTCTCACACGATCGCTGTTTCCGGAATCCATGTTGATTCCTACATAGTAGATTCTGAGTTTCCAAAAACGACATGATACTCGAGCAAAAAACATGTTCTAAAATTCTACAACAGATCGACGTCAGAGATATAGGTCTATAGTTTTGCGCATCTGCTCGACGACCCTTCTTGAAGACTGGGACTACCTGTGCTCTTTTCCAATCATTTGGAACCTTCCGTTCCTCTAGAGACTTGCGGCACACGGGCGTTAGAAGGGGGGCAAGTTCTTTCGCGTACTCTGTGTAGAATCGAATATCCCGTCAGGTCCAGTGGACTTTCCTCTGTTGAGTGATTCCAGTTGCTTTTCTATTCCTTGGACACTTATTTCGATGTCAGCCATTTTTTCGTTTGTGCGAGGATTTAGAGAAGGAACTGCAGTGCGGTCTTCCTCTGTGAAACAGCTTTGGAAAAAGGTGTTTAGTATTTCAGCTTTACGCGTGTCATCCTCTGTTTCAATGCCTTCATCATCCCGGAGTGTCTGGATATGCTGTTTCGAGCCACTTACTGATTTAACGCAAGGCCAGAACTTCCTAGGATTTTCTGTTAACTCGGTACATAGAATTTTACTTTCGAATTCACTGAACGCTTCACGCATAGCCCTCCTTACGCTAACTTTGACATCGTTTAGCTTCTGTGTGTCTGAGAGGTTTTGGCTGCGTTTAAACTTGGAGTGAAGCTCTCTTTGCTTTCGCAGTAATTTCCCTAACTTTGTTGTTGTACCACGGTGGGTTTTTCCCGTCCCTCACAGTTTTACTCGGCACGTACCTGTCTAAAACGCATTTTACGATTGCCTTGAACTTTTTCCATAAACACTCAACATTGTCAGTGTCGGAACAGAAATTTTCGTTTTGATCTGTTAGGTAGTCTGAAATCTGCCTTCTATTACTCTTGCTAAACAGATAAACCTTCCTCCCTTTTTTTTATATTCCTATTAACTTCCATATTCAGGGATGCTGCAACGGCCTTATGATCACTGATTCCCTGTTCTGCACATACAGAGTCGAAAAGTTCGGGTCTGTTTGTTATCAGTAGGTCCAAGATGTTATCTCCACGAGTCGGTTCTCTGTTTAATTGCTCGAGGTAACTTTCGGATAGTGCACTCAGTATAATGTCACTCGATGCTCTGTCCCTACCACCCGTCCTAAACATCTGAGTGTCCCAGTCTATATCTGGTAAATTGAAATCTCCACCTAAGACTATAACGTGCTGAGAAAATTTATGTGAAATGTATTCCAAATTTTCTCTCAGTTGTTCTGCCACTAATGCTGCTGAGTCGGGAGGTCGGTAAAAGGAGCCAATTATTAACTTAGCTCGGTTGTTGAGTGTAACCTCCACCCATAATAATTCACAGGAACTATCCACTTCTACTTCACTACAGGATAAACTACTACTAACAGCGACGAACACTCCACCACCGGTTGCATGCAATCTATCCTTTCTAAACACCATTTGTACCTTTGTAAAAATTTCGGCAGAATTTATCTCTGGCTTCAGCCAGCTTTCTGTACCTATAACGATTTCAGCTTCGGTGCTTTCTATCAGCGCTTCAAGTTCTGGTACTTTACCAACGCAGCTTCGACAGTCTACAATTACAATACCGATTGCTGCTTGGTCCCCGCATGTCCTGACTTTGGCCCGCACCCGTTGAGGCTGTTGCCCTTTCTGTACTTGCCCAAGGCCATCTAACCTAAAAAACCGCCCAGCCCACGCCACACAACCCCTGCTACCCGTGTAGCCGCTTGTTGCGTGTAGTGGACTCCTGACCTATCCAGCGGAACCTGAAACCCCACCACCCTATGGCGCAAGTTGAGGAATCTGCAGCCCACACGCTAGCAGAACCGTCTCAGCCTCTGATTCAGACCCTCCACTCGGCTCTGTACCAAAGGTCCACAGTCAGTCCTCTCGATGATGCTGCAGATGGTGAGCTCTGCTTTCATCCCGCTAGCGAGACTGGCAGTCTTCACCAAATCAGATAGCCGCCGGAAGCCAGAAAGGATTTCCTCTGATCCATAGCGACACACATCATTGGTGCCGACATGAGCGACCATCTGCAGATGGGTGCACCCTGTACCATTCATGGCATCCGGAAGGACCCTATCCACATCTGGAATGACTCCCCCCGGTATGCACACGGAGTGCACTTTGGTTTTCTTCCCCTCCCTTGCTGCCATATCCCTAAGGGATGATGAGGAAATGATGATGATGAGGAAATGATGAGGACAACACAAACGTCCAGTCATCTCGAGGCAGGTGGAAATCCCTGACCCCGCCGGGAATCGAACCCAGGACCTCGTGCTCGGGAAGCGAGAACGCGACCGGGAGATCACGAGATGCAGACTCTAAGTCGATGAAGACAATATATGTGTCTTGAGTCTTCTTTAGTTTTTCTTAAGAATTAATCGTAGGCTGTGCGTTGCTCATGCGTCTTCACGTCTTTTAAAGCACAACTGACACTGTCTTGTCGGTCAGTAGAACAAAAGAGTAAATAGTAAGTCGTTACTAGCACATTGCCAAACGCTTAGACGCCCAGGTCGTGGAGATGGCGTGCTGTTCAGAGTGGTGGCTGAGTCCTTGGTGTGGCGTAGGTGAATGCCTTACAGTTGCTCTGCGATGGAACTGCTATCTGGAGCTCATGCACCAGCCTATATAGCTGCCTCACAGATAAATACTTGCAGGCCTATTTCCGGCATGTGTGACACGGCGGATGCATGAAGAGGTGCATTTTGTCAACGACCTCTATCATCACTGTGCAAACCACCTGGTGGCCTCACCATAGTGCTGTTCATGCCTTCTGCTAATGAGTTCTGGGGTTGTGAAGTCCAATGTTGTCTAAACTGTAGGGACTGAGTTTGCTCCAGCCTGAATGATGTATATGTTGTGCGTAGTATCGTCGGCGCCTAGATCTAGACTTACTCCCTTTCTGCAGTTAAGATGAAACCTAAACAATTTCTAGTAACTTAAACGACATGGGGCTTAGTTTTACAAAGTTTAACATTCAAGGACTTCAACCAGAAAGGAAGAGAAATTAATAAGGAATTTTCTTCCAAAACTTTAAATTTACAAAACTCTAAAGTAGTTCAATTGACAAAATGCATAAAATTGATATCATATCATCAGAAGACCATGAGTTGCAGTTGCAAGCAGTAAACGCATATAAACATCTTGGTGTAACAGTTTGCACGAATACGAAATGTAATAAACACAGTCTCAGTCATAGGTAAAGCAGATGGAAGGATACAGGATAAATCGGCCTAGAAAAGAGACTGACTGCTGAATGCTTGCATATTCCATCTTAGAATATTGATAAACGGTGTTGAAACTGTACCAGAGAGGACTAACAGACTGTCAAATATATTGAAAAAAAGGCAGCACGAATGATGGCAGGTTTGTTTGACTAAGGGGAGAGCATCATGGAAATGCAGAAAAATTTGAATTTTCAGATGCTTGAAGATAAGTGCTGATTATGCTATGAATACCTATTCCAGTAGTTTCGACAACCAGTGTAAAGAGATATATCTAGAAATCAGACTAATTATAGTGCTTGCAGGGGCATTTAAACAGTCACTCTCCCTCACTCAAAATGTGGTTGGAACATGAAGAAATCCTAAATTTTGGTACAACTGTAAATACCCTCTGACATGCACTTCACAATTTTTTTTCTAGTGTGTCACTGTAGACGTGGACGTCGTTACACCAACGCTATTCAGTATGTGTAATGGAAAAGAACTGCTTGTTCTATAGTGATAAACAAAATATAAGGATGAAACATCCATGAATAGATTAACGTCACCAAGCTTGCTATGACATGTTTCAAGCGCTGTGATCATTTCTTGATTTTTGACGAGTATTTCGTTAACTTCAAATCGGAACATTTTATTTGAAAAATGTTCCTGTGGGACATCGACCTATGACAACTTTATAGCTCAAAAGCTTGAAACAGAGGAGCTCAATAACAGTTTCAAAGTTACTATTGAGTTTGACCTTCCTTCATATTATTGAAAATCTAGATTCCTTCAAAGAGAGGCATGACATACATTTCCACAACACCCACAGCAAAGAGTGCATTGTTCTGACAATGTTCAGATCACTACCCACGGGAGTAGAATCCTGCTGCTGGAGAGGTTCAACCACCAAATTTCAAGAGACTTCCAATCCACCCCATCTCGGAATTTTGTTACTGTTAAGAAAGTAAATGGATTTTATTAACTGTCTCCAAAACTAATGACTCTTACAGAGAACTCAAATGTCAATACCAGATTAAATGTATTTATAGTAAAATGCTTAATCTGTAAAAAATTTTGTATTTTTACATCTTATTTGTATATATCAGTTTTATAATTTTGACGCAGTGTATTCAGCCATGGCTGGCGAATGACACAGACATGTTAATGAAGGTAATCTACGACTAACCGATGATTTTTAAAGAGTCGTATCGTCAGTGACTTCAAAAGTTTACAGGAAACCTCCTGTGTGATTTGATACTATTTACAGATGGAAAATTGGCAGAAAAAAGTCGCTTTCGGGAGGAGTAATACTATAACACTGGTCTCACTATTAAAATTTTTATTTTGTGTGGCTTCACTGAAGTACACGAGACTAATGCCAAAATAATTCTCTTATAAAGTCTTCCTCCGATTTCCTTCTCCGTCCTTTCCCAGTTTGAGCTTATTCTTTGCCTTAAATGTCCTGGTCGTAAAAATGATTAAACAATAATCTTGAAAATACCTGGATTGCCATAAGACGCAGTTTATATAGTTTTAATAGAATATTTTCTTTTAAGCAGTAACTTAGCACAGTTTTGCGAAAATTTGAAATACTAGTTGACTCAAACTCTATAGTGAATATGAGCGGAATATGGACATCGTGCACACACGATTCTGTTGACTGAAAATAGAACAAATTTATCGGAAACAATTTGTACTATTAATTCTTTCTAAAATGTTTGATACATGTAATCAGACGTGATCTGTTGTGTGGCGAAATATAAAATATACAAACATTTGTCACATTTTAATAATTTTTTTCCTTTCGATAGATCGGAATCGAAATATATCAACACACGAGAACGATAACCACAACGGGGCGCCAGGTCCAAGCATGCGTAGCCTCAACAATGACAATTAATTTATATGTAGGAGATATCAGTTGATGTTGTAACGAAGGGGAAAATACCAGAGGAAGACTGGTTGAGTAGGAAATAATTTTGCAACCGTTTTGACAGGCATACCAGGTGTCAGATTCCATTTCACGAAGAATTTCAAATCTTTGCACTTTTTGTTCATTGCTAGTTGACGGTGAGTTGTGTTGACAGATGCGTGACCAATGGAATCAGTTATGTTTCGGTTTTCTATTTTTGTGTGCATATATCATCTCCATTTCTTACATTTTTATGTTTTCGCTTTCATTTTGAGTCTTACATTGCAATTTGCGGAACTAATTTCGGTCTTCTGTCGTCGGTAAATGTGTATCCTGTTTTCGTCAGACGTATTTAGAGCGTCCTGCATATTACGGTATTACAGTTCGTGTGGACTAGGGATCCAATAGTGCGAGATTTATTAGTTCTGAATTCATGAAACAACAGTTTACAATAGTCTTTACTAGCGCGGTATTGTGTCCTTTGTTGCTGAGAAATGAAATTATTAAATAATTCTTCCACAATTGATTGATTATACAGCAGATTTTTTTCGCTGATATTGTTGGAGAATTACCGCGAAAGTTTAGTAGATTCATTCACTGATGGGGAATAATAATCGAAAGTAGTTACTATCAGTTTAGATTGTTTACACTACTCTTTCGCGTCCAGACAAATGGTTTGACTTTCAGCCATAATGTTCACAAAGCTCTATGCGCGTAATACTAGGAAAAAAAAAAACGCAGGTCCTTAAAGACGTGACTGAAATGCACTATATACAAGGAGTGTAGTGTATGGAACAGATATGATGGGAATGCAATTTGCGTGTTCATAGATATTATCTATGTTTTTAAGCATCCACTGTAGTTTTAAGTACCTATGAGGCTCAATCAGAGCTTCTGTATCCACATCTAGACTTTGCAAACCAGTGTGAAGTGTATGACAGAGCGTACTACCATCGCACCGTGTAGTAGGGTTTGTTACTATTCCATTTGTGTATGGACTGCTGGAGGAATGATTGCTGGAATGCCATTGTAAGTGTGGTAATTAGTCTGACCATGTCTTTACTAGCCCCATGTGAGTAATATATAGAAGGCTGTAACATCTTTCAGATTCATCACTTAATACTGGTTCTTGGAACTTAATGATTAGGCTTTCACATGATAATTGTCATCCATCTTCAAGTGGCTGAAAGTTCATTTTTCAACATTTCCAAGATGCTTTCATATTTGCAAACAAATTCCATTCATGCTGCCTTTCTGTATATGTTCAGTATCTTCTATTAGATGTATTTGGCATAGGTTCCAAACAAATTAGCGATATTCTAGGATTAGGCATATGAATGTTGAGTAAGCAGTCTTTTTTGTAGGCTGACTGCATTTTCTTAGTAAACATTGAATCATAGAGGAACTGAATATGTTTCAAATGCATTTGTAATTGTGTTAATAGGAACAATAAGTAAATGAAAAGCAACTACACACCTCAATGTGTGGTGCATAGAAACACTCAACAGAATACGGTATTTACCCTAGTTTTTGATATGATGCGTGGTTGCATGTTAGTGGTTGTGTGTCTGTATGGTTGTGTATGTAAATGAGAATGTGTGTACTTTTTCTAGAGAAAGGTAGTTTAAATATTGTATTCTGTGAAGTATTTCTATGTGCCACACATCAGTCAGCTGTATGTGAGTGGTTGGTTGCCTTTCCTTTATTTTAAATATTATTCCACCCAGGACTTTGCATTGTGTTGTAGCTCCGTAATTCATTTTTAGTACAGTATGTATGTCTGATAATAGGACCAATTGACACAGTGATATTATGGATTAGGCAAGATGATTTCATGTGATGTGATATGATATGAGCAGATGAAGACATAATTGCTGAAAAATGCACTATATTTATTAACAATGAACTGTCAAGTACTCCTACTATTTTAACCATTCATGTTAGAAGCAAGTGTCACACAGCCATTTCATTTTTACAGTAGGCCTATCTATACAATGTACAGAATTATGTTTTTGTTTTGTTGTTGTCCACTTTTATTTAAGCGTAAGTTACTTAGTGTTTAAATTTTTATAATGTACAGAATTCTGCTGTACTTTAGAAGAATTTTCAAACTAGGTAATTTTTGACTACCACTTTTCATTTTCTGTTGCTGTTTTTTAGCTTATGCTCTGTGGCAATTTAGTAGACAGAATTTTACCCCTTTGAAGAGATCCATTTTGCCTTAATGTTGTGTCTGCTGAATGTGTAGTCAGTCTCTTGTTTATAAAAGCAAGTTGGCTGTTTCCATCCAAGCTTTTACTAATGAAATATATTACATCCAAGATATACAAACAAGGTTGTAGAAGACTGTTAAGTTTTCCAAAGAAACGTTTAGAGGGAATTTTTGGTGTCACAGATTCTGTAGCTTCTAAAAGGCCTGTTTTATCTAATGGAATGGCTTATTCTAGCATGTGAATTTCCCCAAAAAATTACACAATATTGCATTAGTGGCTCAGCTTTGGCAAAGTACCATCTTTTACCATCTTTCCTCATAGGGCTTGGAAATAATTTTGATGCAGTAGCAGGTGAAGGTTAATATTCAACTTACTTTTTGTACATGCATGTCCTGCCTTTGATCATTTTGGATCTATAATCCAATGAATATTGTAACTTGTAACTCTATAGCCGGAAGCAGTTGGTTGTAGTTATGTGTTATATGTGCATTCATTTTGACAGATTTTTTATGTTTTTCTATTAGTTTATATGTAGAAAACCCCTTTTTCAGTGAGTGAGGTGCACTCCTCAATTGCATTCTGGATATCTTCACTAGAACTTCCTTTTATGAGTACGCTATAGTCATTTGCAAATTTAATACATACGTGGTAGCTGGCTCTGTCTGACTCATATTTAAAAAGCAGAAAAATTAATTGGACATAAAATGGAGCATTGTAGGAGACCATATTTTAGAGTATGTCCATTAGTGCAGATGTATAATACTTCCTTCTTTGCATGTAAGTGCAATTATATTTTTTATGCTTTGCAGATAGGAGTTTTATACTGGTCACCTAAGTTATACCTTTCAGTTTTTGCAGCATGATGTTGTGGTTTGAACTGATTTGTATCTGGTCCTGTTAAATTATATTTTGTACAATGGTTGTACTATAATGTGGGATAAGTCAAATAATGCAATATTACACAAAGAAAAGAGAAGAAAAACAACAATACTGCAAACAACATACATACTGTGCATACAATATTACGTACATACATAGCGTACAGTATTACAACTTCATTTGTAATATGATACATTTTTACA
Organism: Schistocerca cancellata; assembly: GCF_023864275.1. Lineage (NCBI taxonomy): Eukaryota > Metazoa > Arthropoda > Insecta > Orthoptera > Acrididae > Schistocerca > Schistocerca cancellata. The sequence goes on along the minus strand of NC_064637.1, from coordinate 72,645,837 downwards.
TAACTTACAGCTCTAAATATTCATTTCTGTTATATTTAGTATAATTTATGAGGAACAGTTTCAGTTTCTTCTTGAATGTACGATGTCTGTGGAAGCTTATTGTAAATCTTTATACCAGACTGGATAATTCATTTTTGCACTGTATTAAGTGTTACTGAATCTTCGTGAAGGCTTTGCTTGTGCCTTGTGACATGATTGTGTAAATCACAGTAGTTGTGATCTGTAACATCAAAAGTCTTTGCAAGGTCAAATAATGTTTCCACTATATGCTCTTTTATTTGGTTAGTGCTTTTTTAGAAATTCAAAATGGTACAGTTTCAATGGATTTACTGTTGAGGATGCCATGCTCTTTGCTTGAAAAGAACCCATTTCTTTTTTTTTCATATGACATTCACAAGCATTTTATAATTGATTTTATGAAGTACTTTTGGAAAACTAGGCATCATGGATGCTGGTGTAGAGTTTGAGATAGGACTAGTCTTCAAGAGAGGCTTCATTTTTGTTATTTTAAATTTTTTGGGAACGTATGTTCTTGCACCGTCTATTAAGCACCCTCCCCCCTTTTTTCCACGAAAAAAAAATCTGCTACATTGTCAACACTACAAAGATAATTTAAGTTCTTTAATTGTGTCTAAAGGCAAAGATCCCGTGTTCGAGTCCTGGTCTGGCATACAGTTTTAATCTTCCAGAAAGTTTCATATGAGCTTACACTCTGTTGCAGAGTGAAAATTTTGTACTAGAAACGATTCCACAGGCATGGCTAAGGAATGTCTTCCAGGAGCATTAATCCTACAAGTTAGACAGGAGAACTGTGAGGTTTGGAAGGTAGGTGATGAAGTGGAAGTAAAACTGAGAGGTCCAGTGATGAATTGTGCTCAGGTAGTACATTTGGTAGAGTATTTGCCTGTGAAAGGCAAAGGTCCTGGTTTAATCCCAGCCTGGCACACATTTTTAATCTATGAAGAAGTTTCATATCATTGCACACTCCACTTCAAAGTGAAAACTTCATTCTGGAAATAGTCCTCCAGGATGTGGCTAAGCCATGCCTCCACAATATCCTTTCTTTCAGGAATACTAGTCCTGTATGTTAGACAGGAGAAATTGTGTGAAGTTTGGAGGGTGGGAGGTTAGGTAAAACTGTGAGAACGGGTCTTGAGTTGGGGTCTGGTAGCTTAGTTAGTAGAGCACTTGCCCACAAAAGGCAGAGCTGAGAGTTTCAGTCCTGGTCCGGCACACAGTTTTAATCTGTGAGGAAATTTTACCTTGAGCTTGTTTTCATGTCAGGAACAAAAGGTTACGTGCCAAACTTCATACATACGACACTTGGTCATCTGGTACAATGTTTGGTCATCATCCTTCCTAGTAACAAGTCTGTTTTAGAGTTATTCAGTGTGTATCTTTTTAAACTGTATTGGTAAGTTTGGATTACTTGAGCAAAGGGGTTGAAGATTGGAGTACTGTTAAAAATGTGACACTTGAATACCATTGTGTGGCATCTGAAAATGAAAAAAAGATAATTTTTTCTTTGCCAGCATTTTACTGGCAATATTGTGAAGCAGTATCATTCATTGTTTTTTAATGGTATGTGATAAGGGTGCTGCCATGCTGTGTTTCTTCCTCTCACAGCTAGTTTCATCAAGGCAGTAGATCATCAGCTGAGTTTTTTGATGCAGCAACAGGAACTTCATGAGTCTGGGATTACCAGTCCTGAAGAAGTCCCTGGACCACAAGAACAAATTCAGGCTGCAGTTGGGTATGTCACATATTCATAATCATGTTTATAATTTACTAAGCAGGACATAACTTTACTGATTACTAATTACACTGAGAAGAATCCTGCATTTCATCATCACAAGTGTATCTTGGGGTGCTAATTTCAGCTCCTGTTGCAGTATAATGTTGTGGATGCCTCATATTTTCCCCACTACATAAAGTATACATAAATAATAATTAAAAATTGTGAGGAAATAGTTGAAATATAAAAAAATTATACAGCTGTGAATAGACTGCATTCAGAAACAGAGTTTGCAGATGAGCATCACTGAACATTATCAGCCAATCAGAAGAAAGAGAGGGAAAAAATTCTCATAGTCCTTATTTCTGCATTTATTTTTTTGCAAAAATATGATCATTAATATTGTATCAGCCTCAAGTCATTTAAAAAGTATCGTACTTATTTTGGCTTATTGCTAAGTGATCATCAGATGATCTGAATATTTTGCATAGTAATTCAGTCAGCTGAGTAGGCCTGAAGGTGCCTCTCCTAGGTATGCTCAGTTAATGAGTTATTATTTAAGATACTCTGATCTCAAGATTATGACTTGGTAATAACTCGAAACAAGCAATGATAGTGTTTGAGCGATCTTAGGCAAAAATTTGTAATTAAAAAATTTATGAGACTGTCACTATAATTCCATAAGGCAGCATGTATAGTCTTTGTATTATACTGTATATTTACGATTCAGCAATGCCCTGTGTCGCAAACCCGACAGGACAAACATAATGTTGTTGTTGTTGTTTTTGTTTTTATTTTCAGTCTGTCCTGTGCAAGCTTCATCATCTCTCCATAACTCAATGCCCCCCCCCTCCCCCCACTCCACACACACACACACACACACACACACACACACACACACTACCTTCCATTGCCAAATTGACGATTATTTCTCTGATTTTCAAAACTCTTCTGTAGCACCACATTTTGAAAGATTCTACTTTCTTTATGTCTGAACTGCTTATTATGCACATTTTATTTTGTACAAGGCTACACTCCATACAAATACCTCCAGAAAATACTTCCTAGCAATTATATTTGTATGTAATGTTAAAACATTTCTCTTTTTAAGAAATGCTTTTCTTGTCGTTGCCAATCTGCATCTCATATTCTCTCTATTTTAGCCTTTGTCAGTTATTTTGCTACCCAAATAGTAAAACTCATAGACTACTTTGATATACATATATTAATATGATTTAAATTGTGCAGATGGGAGTTATCCTTACAACACTTTCTCTGCTCCTGTAATAATCCCACCCTCAATCTATGGTAACATACTGTCCCCCCACCCTCCAAACATACTATCCCTACACCCTACACCCAACGGTTTCCACCCTCTCTGTCCTATCATCTCCTCCCATCTCCTACCCTGTTTATTTGCAGCTCTTTTCCAACACATCTGCCTGTCTTTGCCCGCTGCTCTCCTTTTTTGCTCCTTTTTTCCCCACCTCCCTGCCCCACAACCTCCCGATGCTGCACCTGTTGGCAGTTTAGTCCTTGCACACACTGACAGAGTGTTTGTTTCTCTCCCCACCCATACACCATTATCCCATCCCCTTCCCCAGCCCCTCCAGATTTCTGCATGCATCCCACATGATGTTGCATTCCATCCCGAGATGCTGGAGTTGGCGACTGTGTGTGCATGAGGTGTGCTTGTGCGCGCGCGTGTTTGACCGAAAGCTACATGTGAGTGTGTTTTAATTGTGCCTCTCTGCAACCTGATATGTCTTCTTTACAGAAAGTAGCAATTTGTCTTTTCCTACATTGTTGATATTCCTACCTGGAGTTTCCATTGTTCGATTTAATTTTACTTGATAAATCACGTTTAAAGAATACTGATTGTTCTTACACATTTAGAATTTCTTTTTCTGTAACTCTGCCCATTTCCTAAACCTCAGCAGTCCTTTTCTTTCAGCCTTCTTCCTTCCCCTTCAACCCTTCTGCCAGAACAAAGAGGCACTGACTCTGAAAGCTTGCACATTTCCTTAACTTTCATACATGTTTTCATCTGCCACTGCTTGGCGAGTAGTTTTTTTATTTATCCAATACATGGAACATGACGCATGCAGTGGTTTCAGCATTTGCAGTTAGTTTATTTTTGTTGAATGGCTCTGCACATCTCCACACAGAAGTTTCTATGCTTTATTGCTAATTTTCAACACTAGACACAGCAGAAAATGTGAGAGGTTTTTTCTGATTCTAAGAAACTGGGAGTGAACATTAGTTTTTCTATCATTTGGAAATGAGTGTACAAGAAGAAACATATGACACATTAAAATATTCATGTATGAGAAAAACTGAAACTAGGAACCAGTCTAGCATCCGCACTCCAGTACTCAGCTGGTTTCCAATTTCAGTTTCTGCTTAAAGGTGCCCAAACTGTCATGTTGGTAGACTAGAATTAAAGCCAATTCTGCATTTTACTATTGTGCTGATCATCACAGTCAACTTTAGTTTGAAAGATAGGCAGTTTTATGCTGTCGCTGCCCTTCACTATGCATAGTGCTAACAACAAATAATGTAAATGGCAAATAGAAATCTTCCATTTTATCTGGGAAAATAGTTAATATATCCGTTCTGTATTCTTACAATTTAGAAAATCCCTAGTGGAATGTAAAATACCAAAAAGAATTAGAGCTACTCAAAAATCCCCAGGACTAAGAGAATGTTTTATAGGGAAACACTCAACACAGACACACTACTGAAGTTAGGTAAACTGAAATGACAAACACTATGGATAAATTTGGATCAAGATACTGGCAAGATAGGAAACACGGCTCTCAGATGAGAACCACTTTGACTGGGAAAACTACAGACCATACAAAGGGAAACCAGATGTAACAGTTTCAGGAAGAAACCTGTACCTCCTTGGAACAGGATTTGTAGTACACAAATCCATTCTGGTCTCTGTAATAAATTTCACCTCAAAATCAGAAAAAAATATCAACCCATGATATGCTGTGGAAAAGAAACCTATACATTAAGCAATGCATATACCCTAAAAAGCTACAAGGAAAACTTGCTGACGATTGAATTCTGAGAAGATCTGGAAGAAACCACCAACAAAATCCCGATGAGGCATGTAAAAATGTTACTATGAGATTTTAGTGCCCAATTAGGCAGGGAAAGAGGTTTCAGAGAGACAACAGCCAAGAAGGAGACAAACAAGAACAAAGAGAATCTGATAAGCTTCTGCAGTAATATTGACCTCAAACTCATGTCGACATAATTACAGAAACCACACAGACTTGGAAATTCTCCAACAATGTCCTAAGAGATTTTCAGATAGGACACATAGCAACATCCATGAAAAATATCTGAGAAATTACAAATATAATAATGAGCAAAAAGGATTTTTTTTTACTTTGATCTAAATCAAAGTGAAATTCGTATAAGACAGATAAAACAGGAAAACCAACAGAACTTTCAGAACAGACACATATTAGCGACTGTTAAACAAGGAAGAACTGACACAAAAAAGAAAAGAAATTGAGAGTAACAAATAGGGAGAACTGCTGAAAAAAAATAGAAGAACTGATGAAAGTGGGGCAACCACTGAGCTAAGGAAATGCAGATGGTGGAATGTGGCATGCGACAGACCCATAGAAGACAATACAGGACTGGAAAAAAATTTAACAGCCTTAGAACATCTGAAGAATGGGAAGATTTCAACAAGCTACAGAAAACCTCTTAAGAAATAATCTATAGAAAGAAAATGTTACAAAAACAACAGGCTTAAGGAGATAAAGATTTCTACGAAAGCAACAAACGTAATTGGTACGGGACATTCAAAAAAAATGTGACAGGATATCAACCACTAAGCTCATGCTTCAAAAGACAAGACGGAATGCTGGAGAAAAATGTGGAACAGAACTGCAAGATTTTGTCACAATACTTTGGCACACTGCTCAACTGTGATAAACTGACACAGAGTATACTTTCAAAAATCCAGAACCAAACCTGGATTTTAAACCCCCAGCATACAAAGAAACCATTGTTGGAGAATAACAGCATTAGGAGAAAATGGATTTATTTCAGAAATTTGGAAATCAGGCCACAATAACATTACACCCTAATTACACAGAGCTATCAAAAACATCTGGGGAACAGAAAAGGTACCAGAAGAATGGAAGTCAGCCTAATACATTTCTCCACAAGCAAGAAAACTAAACAGTCGCTAATAATTACAGAGGAGTTCCACTTTTATCCGTTACATAAATAATTCTATTAAAAGCTCTGTCAAATTCGATAGAATCTCAGATAGGTGCACAGATAGGAGGATACCAACAAGGGTGCAGGAAGGTAGATCATGCAGTGAACGTATCTGGTGCCTGAGGACAATATTAATAATGATGAAGTCCAGGAACACCACAGTAACATTTTTTAACTTCAAGATGACAGACTCCATGGACAGAGAAATATTCTATATCCCTCTGTAAGAAATGAAGGCGGGCAACAAGGACAGAAAGATAATTCATACACAAGTGCAACATCCAAAGTGAAGTTCATGGGAGAGGTCGTGGAATCATTTGCAAACGGGACAGAGTGAGACAGAGAGATGACCTGTCATCCATTCTATTTAACTTGTTTTAGAGAAAATGATTAGGACATGGGACAAATGAGCCAATGGGATAAAAAAGATGAGAGACACAAGGAAAGACACACCAACATAAAATGTTTGGCTTTTGCTGGTGGTATAGCTGTCATAACAAATAACCGAAGATCCTTTGGAGACACCACACCAAACCTCAGCCAAAACAGGACTACAAATCCCACATAAAAAAACACAGTACATGGACACAAACTCCATAGACAGACACTCACTGTAAACTAAATATGAGAACGTAACACACAAAGAAGTTTCATATACCCGGGAGAGATTATAGAGAAAACAGGACTCAATTCAACATCTGGTGAAGAAAAGGTTACAAAACTACGAAAAACACACAGACTTACATGGAAATACTACAACAAACAAAATATTTCCGCCAGCGCCAAATTAAGACACTGTTGTACAGTAATATACACTAATAATCTCATCTAAAACAGGACTACAAATATCATGGGGAAAAAAACATTACGAGGACACAAAATACACAGACAGACACCCATTGGAAATTAAGAATGGAAAGATAACACAAGTATAAAGTTTCAAATACCTGGGAGAGATTAACAGAAAATAGGATTGCACTCTACATCAGATGAACGAAAGATCACAAAACTATTGAAACCTTGCAGACTTATATGGAACCATGACAGCAGAAGAAGTATCTCCATTAATTCCAAAGTAAGACACTACAATGCAGTGGTTTTACAAGATGCCCTGTGCGCCTCAGGAACAACAGAAACTGGGGAAAGAACAAAAATTGAGCAGATATAAAGAGTGAGAAAAATAATTAGAAAGAACTACAGGCCAGTTCAGAAAGGGGGATGTGTATAAGGTGACCAATAAAAAAACGGCACGAACAGATAGAGATGATTAAAAATGATGTCAGAGAAGAAGGGAAAAGTTCTGAAGAGATGTTCATAGGATGAACAAAGACAGACTGATGAAGAATATTTTTAATATAGTGACACGTAATGCACTGAAAACCAACTGGGCAAAGGAAACTGTGGAAGTCCTCAAAAAAATAAACAGCTCCACAGAAGACATGACCAACAGGAAAAAATACAGAGAAAAACTCAGAAAACAGAAATTAGAGCAAACATTGAAAGAGAAAAGGAGTGAACTAAAGAGGGGAAGAAGAAACACAGTGAATATATGAGAGATTTTTGGGATGAGTGAGAAAAAATAGGCCACAAAAAATGCTTGTTTTACATTCTCCTTAAAGTGGAATTACAGATACTAATAATAGTACAATAGTTTAAGGAATAAATGTAACAATTCACCAAAAACTCACACACACACACACACACAACTATTTTTACACCTGTACGAATATATTGATTGCCCCAGCTGACTACTTTGTGCCTGCAATGGAGCTCAACTGAGTTGGGTAATCATGTCAGGTGAAGATGGCAAGGGGAGGAAGAGGGGGGAGGGAGAAGCAGCAGGTGCATGCGTAGTAATGTGGCACCAATGGGCTGGTTGTCGATGCAGGCAGAGGGAGTTATGTGCAGTGGTGTGCCGATTGCAGTCTCTCTCTAGCTCATGCTCTCACCATCCTCCAACTCAGTGTCGTGACATCAGCTTCACTCATACTCCTTCCTCTGCTTCTGTCTCCCTCATCCAATCCATTCCTCGTCATTGTATCCCATGTATAACTCCCTCTGACTGTGTCCAGAAAGAACTCACTGGTGCCACACTCTTACCCTGTATGCCTGCTATTTCTCTCTGCCAGCCATCAGCCAACCTTCCCTGACCGTCCCTCCTGATCCCAGCCTTGTTTCTCCCATTGCCCACTCCAGCTGACTCTACCCCAATTTTATTCCTTAAATTATTTTCTTAACTAACCTTTTCCCAGTGGCTTTGCTCACTTACATGTTCAACACATATATTTTACACATCCCCCCCCCCCACCCCCTGTCTCTGTGTCCACCTGTTCCTCCCTCCATCTCTCTGTGCAACACATCCTTCCACCCTTACTTGTCCATCTTCTCTCTGCTCTTTCTGTACATCTCATCCTCACCCGCTCTGTGTCAGTCCTGTCCTCAACCCTCTCTCTGTCCATTGCCTCTGTTTTCCTCTCCCTGCTGTATGTCCCCTCCTCAACCCCTCTCTGTCCATCTCTGCCCCCCTCTCTGCTCATCCTCTTTCACACTATCCCTGTCCATCTCCTCCTCTCCCTTTCTCTATTCACCTCTCACTATATCATCCTCCACCCCCTTTTCTGCTCAGCCATATCCACCTGCATGTGTAGCCTCTGCAGAGGCTGATACTACTCCCTTAACACACCTGTTGTGCAGGACAGCCCCCACATCAGGGGCTTGAAAATAATTTTTTGCCCCCAGTGTGTAGGGTGCCCTGCAAATCAGGTCAATAAGCAGACCAATACTACTCCAATAGTATGCCTTGCACGGCATCCTACATGACATGGGCTGGAAAAAAGTTTCTTGCCCCTGATGTGTGCTATGTCCTGCGAAGCTGGTTGATAAGGCAGGCTGCTACCATTCCTACACTATATCCTTGTCATGCATGGCAACATACACGGAAGACCCAAAGAAACTGGTACACTAGCTTAATGTCGTGTAGGGCCCACGCGAGCACACAGAAGTACCGCACCATGTTGTGGCATGGACTCGACTAATGTCTCAAGTAGTCCTGAGAGAACTGACTCCGTGAATCCTGCAGAGCTGTCAATAAATCCGTAAGTGTACGAGGGGGTGGAGGTCTCTTCTGAACAGCATGTTGCAAGGCATCCCAGATATGCTCAGTAATGTTCATGTCTGGGGAGTTTGGTGGCCAGTGGAATTGTTTAAACTCAGAAGAGTGTTCTTGGAGACATTCTGTAGCAATTCTGGGGTGCTGCATTATCCTGCTGGGATTGCCCACGTCTGTCGGAATGCACAAAGGACGTGAATGGATGCAGGTGATTGGACAGGATGCTTATGTACGTGACACCTGAATTGTATCTAGATATATCAGCGGTCCCATATGACTCCAATTGAACACACCCCACATCATTACAGAGCCTCCACCAGCTTGAACACTATGGTTCTAAGCACTATGGGACTTAACATCTGAGGTCATCAGTCCCCTAGACTTAGAAGTACGTGAACCTAACTAACCTAAGGACACATCACCAACATCCATGCCCGAGGCAGTATTTCAATCTGCGACCATAGCAGCCACGCTGTTTCAGACTGAAGCACCTATACCCACTCGGCCACAGCAGCCGGCCCCCTGCTGACATGCAGGGTCCTTGGATTCGTGAGGTTGTCTCCATACCCGTACACATCCATCTGCTCAATACAATTTGAAACGAGACTTGTCTGAACAGGCAACTTGTTTCCAGTAATCAACAGTCCAACGTCGGTGTTGATGGGCCCAGGCGAGGTGTTTCATTGAAAAGTTCATACGCTGACACTTGTTGATGGCCCAGCATTGAAATCTGCAGCAATTTGCAGAAGAGTTGCACTTCCGTCACGTTGAATGATTCTCTTCAGTAGCCGTTGGTCCCGCTCTTGCAGGATCTTTTTCAAGCCACAGCGATGTTGGAGATTTGATGTTTTACCGGATTCCCGATACACATAGTACACTCGTGAAATGGTCATATGGGAAAATCCCCACTTCATCGCTACCTCGGAGACGCTGGGTCCCATTGCTCGTGTGCCGACTATAACACCACATTCAAACTCACTTAAATCTTGATTGCCTGCCATTGTAGCAGCAGTAACTGATCAACAACTGCGCCAGACACTTGTTGTTATATATAGGCATTGGCGACGGCAGAGCCGTTTTCTGCCTGATTACATATCTGTGTATTTGAATACACATGCCTATACCAGTTTCTTTGGTGCTCCAGTGTATATGGCAGGGACTGATCAAACAAGTTTTTGCCCTCGTCTCACATCTGCTATGAGAACTAGGTTATAAGCCCTACAGTGTGATGTTTATGAAGTTTGCTGTTTGCATGCCATATTTGGTTGAAACTGATCTATGGAGATTTGGTTGAAACCCATGTATGAGTTTAGGAGGAGATCCTGGACATATATGGTATTCAATTAACGATATCTCGCATTTTATCAATATGGTGGTTGTATCAATTTAAAATGTAGTGAAATTTTACAATTGTGATGTAATTTGTATTTATTATTTACTATTAAATTATCGTGCCGACAAGTGTTAGAAACTGTGTGCAGGAGAAGCAGTTCACCCAGAGGTACACCAAATTCTGGTACAAATCCGGCGAGGCACAGGATCCGTGTTTCAAACCTATTAGGCTCAAGTGTGGAAAATTTTAGCTGTTCGAAGGAGCGGAGGTCTGGCAATGGCTGTTCGAAATTACTGGGAATAAGAAGCAAACAATCCAATGTAAGTACGTACTCTACATTTGTGCTATATATTAATGGAGTGGGGATCCTGTATGCTGATTGTCTTCTCTCTTCCTTTTTCATAATGAAACTGTAGAATCATTAACATACTGACTGCACACAGTAGGATATGTTGTCTCACATTAAGTGGCCTGTTGTCAAAGCTATGCTAGTTATAGTGTGCAATGGGAAGTAGCCTCTGTCATGCATTTTTCAGTGGTCTTCAGAGTGTGGATTTACATGTAGATGACAAATTCATGCACAATGTGTTCAGGGTTGGCAGTTACATGTTCTCTATTTCCAGAGGGTAGAATATTATGATACACATTTATAAAAATAAACAGCTTTACAAAGTTGAATCTTTGCTTTGTGTACCAGTTATTCCTTTTTCGTATGACATGTTATCCCAAAAGCAGCTACTGAGTGCTTGATGTATGTTTTTTGGACCTGTCTTTGAGATTCATTATAAACTGAGGTGACAAAAGTCATGGGATAGCAGTATATATATGTAGACAGATGGTGATACTATTGCTTACACGAGGTATAAAAGGGCAGTGTGTTGGCAGAGATGTCATCTGTACGTGGGTGGCTCATGTGGAAAGGTTTCCAATGTGATTATGGCTGCACAACGGAAATTAACAGACTTTGAGCGTGGAATGGTAGTTGGTGTTAGACACGTGTGACACTCCAGTTTGAAAATTGTTAGGGGATTCAATGTTCTGAGATCTACTGTGTCAAGAGTGTGCTGAGAATACCAAATTTCAGGCATTTCCTCTCATCAGGGACAACACAGTGGCGAATGGCCTTGAATTAATGAACAAGATCAATGGTGTTTGTGTGGAGATATCAGTGCTGACAGACAAGCAACACTCCATGAAATAACCACAAAATCAATGTGCAATGTACAACAAATGCAACCGTTTGGACAGTGCAGCGAGACTTGGTGTTAACGGACTACGACAGCAGAGGACCTATGTGAGTGCCCTTTTTAACAGTGTGACATCCCCTGCAGAGCCTTTCCTGGACCTGCGACAATATTGATTGGACTCTAGATGTCAAGAAAACGATGACCTGGTCAGATGAACCCTGATTTCTGTTGGTAAGAGCTGATGGTAGGATCTGATTGTGGTGGAGACTCCACGAAATGATTGACTCACATTGCCAGCAAGGCACTGTGCAAGCTGGTGGTGGCTCCAGAATGGTGTGGGCTGTGTTTACATAGAATGGACTGGGTCCTCTGAACCAAGTGAATTGATCATTGAGTGCAAGTGGTTACGTTCAGTTACTTGGAGCCCATTTTCAGTCATTCAGTGGTGGAATTTTTATGGACGAAAATGTGCCGTGTGAAAGGGCCACAATTGTTTGCGCTGAATTAGATGAACGTTCTGGACAGTTTGACTTAAAGATTTGGCCACCCAGAATGCCTGACATAACCCCATGAAGCATTTATGGGACATAATTGAGAGATCAGTTTGTACACAGAATCATGCAACGGCAACTCGTTCAGAATTATGGACAGCTGTAGAGGCAGCATGATTTATTATTTCTGTGGTGGACTTCCAGTGACTTGAATCCATGCCGCGTCGAGTTGCTGCACTACATTGGGCAAAAGGAGGTCTGACAAGATGTTAGGAGGTATTCCATAACTTTTGTCACTTCAGTGTGGTGGTGTCTTCTCTTGCGGACATGTCCAAAAGAACAGATGCCACATACTCATGTAATTTATTAGCCTTTATGCACTATTACTCCACAACCCTCAGTGCAGATGCACAGTTTTGTTTGACCTGCAGCAGGAATGTAAAATTAACAAGCTTGAAGGACATGGATGGAAGGTGCTAGGTAGGAGTGTGGGTTGGCCAGAGACTGTGCCAAAGTAGTCCATTAGTCCATGCATTTGTGATACACACTTTTTCTGGATGGTGTAGTGATTAACACAACTGACTACTAACCACGAGATCCCTGGTTCGCTGGTTCGAGTGCCAGTCCGGCAAACATTATCACTCTTTGCTACTGATTCTGCGTCAAGTCGTGATGCACCTGATACTGTTAGTTCCTTCCCGTTCCCCCCCACCCCACCCCCCACCCCTGCCACCCCGTCCATCTTCAATTTATGTAATATTTAAGATTCATGCCACAGTTTATTCTGAGTTGCCCTTGAACCTTATTTGTTACTTACAAAGTATCTGTGTACGCTAGTTGCTGAAGTGAAGTGCTGTCCAACTGAAAGATTTGCACCATGCTTTGCTGCCACATGACAGTTTTTTAAATTACTATTATTATGCTGCTTCTTCTTCTTATTATTACTATTACTATTGAAATGTCATCCTAAAACCTGGTACAAGTTGCAGCATAGGAGCAACAAAAATTCAATTTTCAGTGTCTTGTGTAGTTATTGACTGTGTCTGAAAACTTTAAATGCTGCCATAATCAACTGATTAAGAGTTATAATCTAATGTTAAATGTTTAACACAATGAGACCTGTATTGCAGTTAGAAACTGTGGGTTTCTCTTGCGGCAGCTTAACTGACGGCCTGCAAATACCCAGGCTTTATTCATCTATTATTTGAGAATGAGGGGCGTAGCAACTTCCAACAAACTTTACACATGATTTAAAACCTAGATGAAACTTTTTCTCACTCTCAGCCCCCATAGAATGATGAAAGGGAAAGAGTTTATCATTTACTACGTTTTTGTTTTTCATGCAGTAAAACTGCCGCATCAGATATCATGTTTTAATTTATTTCTTCTTTATTATTAATGATAATCATAAAATATTTTGTTGACAGTATCCACATATACCACTGAACAGACCTGCAAAATTATAATATTGTGTGACACATAGGTCAGTAGCTATGACATAATAGACATGTAAATTCATGAAAAACTTGCTTTTGCTTAAAATGAGGTTGAAATTACTGAAAGAATATTTGTCCATGTTTCATAATGAGAGCATTTGGTGACTTCCAACAAAAAGCAAGCATAATTTCAAACTTTTCCTAAACATTTTCTCACTTACATGCTTGTTTTCAAATGTTTAACACATTATTTCATTAGTAAAGTAATCAAATGTTTATAGATGTTTTATACATGGGAGATCGGTTTTTTAAATAGTCTGGGTCTTACTGGTATACACTGATGAGCCAAAATATTATGCCCAATTGCCCACGGCAAGACTGAATGGTGCACAGTGCTGTTGTGGCCTGTGACATGATAAAGAAAGTATGTAAGTGGAGCAGAGAGAAATAGGGAAACATACTAGTGACAATACTGGTTGAAAATGGGGAAATCCTCTGACATAAGTGACTTTTTACAAAGGGCACATTGTTATGGCACTCTGCCTGGGAGCAAGCGTCTTTGAAATGACAAAGCTGGTTGGCTGTTTGCGTGCTGTTGTGAACACGAGTGGAAAGTTGTTGAAGGGTGGTGAAACTACAAGTAGGAGGCAAGGTGTTGAACATCCAAGCTTCATCACATGATGTGGAGGTCAGAGGAAGGATAAGTAGTGATATGTGGCTGATCTGATGGCAAAGTACAATACTGATGCAGGCACAAGTGCACACTGTCGAGCAAACGTTATCGAATGCGGGGCTCTGCAGCAGACGACCCCTACGAGCTCCCTTGCTGACCCAACTCCATCGTTAGTTGCAGTTGAGTGAGACTTAACAGTGGATCAGTGGAAACGTGTCATGTGTTCAGATGAATCACTTTTCTTGCTGCACCAGCTTGATGGTCGTGTATGGGTACACCGTCATTCAAGTGAACGACTGCCCAGAACGAGCAGTGTGCCATGGATGCAGACCAGTGGGCACAGTTTTATACAGTGAGGCAGTTACCATAGGCCTCTGTGGTACCTGTGGTAGTGTGGGCGGGCCCAAATGTTGCCGGGGTTGTTTAGAGCATGCAGCAAAAGTTTCACTGGGAAGCCCTTGCATATGCTCCATAAAGTCCCGATCTCTCCTCAGGCATTACATACATATCCAGCAATCATAGGCCCTGCAGACTGCTGCTTCCACAAAATGCCTCCATTTCTTTCGGTTTTGTGCTCTGTTTCTTCAGTTGTGTTCAAATCTCAGGGCTGGGAGGTCCTTCGCCAGGTCGTCCATCCAGTGCTGCCACGGTCATCGTATGGGGCGTCTGGTGTTTGGTTTCCCCTCAAGTGCCTCCTTCACCTATCTTTCTTTCTTCATGCAGATGGGCTATGTCGCCTGCCCATTGTTCTGCTTCTTAGCTTCTGTAGGATTGTTGGTTGTTGGATCAAGAGGTGGATTTCCTTGTTCTTCCTCCTCCTCCTCTATTCTCATTTATCTAAGATCGGTCCCCATATCTTTCTCAATTCTCTTTTTTCAAATATTGATAGGTTTTCCTCTCCTCATTTAATAGTGCTCCAGATTTCTGAACCGTTCATGATTGCTGAGCATATCACTTATAGATTCTCATCTAAGCGTTCGCTGATATTGATTTGAGCTGAGCACCTCCCTGAGGGAATATATGCATTTCATTCCCAGTGGTACTCCTTCGTTGATATCCACTTCTATGCTGTTGTCTGTGGTAAACCAAAATCCCAAGTATTTGAACTGGTGAACTCTATTGAATCTCATGCCATCTGTCTTTACAAATTCTTTAATTCTTTGTGGTCTTAACTTCTTTGTAATAACATAACTCTATTTTGTCTTGGTTCACCTTTAGCACAACCATTTGTGTGTGGCTGTCCATTTTCTGATGCATTTTTTCATCTCATAGCTTGATTTATGTAGTAGTACTACATTCTCTCATTAATCTCTGTAAGATGACACTGAACAGAACACACGAGAGAGCGTCCCCTTGTCTGAAATCTGTCTCAATCCCGAATGTTTCTGATGTGCACCTTCAGAAATACGGTGCTGCCCTTGACCCTGCCATACAAGTTTACACCATTCTCACTAGGTTCTCAGGGATTCTGAAGTCAAGCAGTGCACTGAGTAGGCTATCCCAGTGGATGCTGTCATATACATATTGAAAATTGACTAACAGACTGTAGATATCTTTATCATATCCCTAGTGTTTTTCAAATAACCATCTTAGAGTGAAATGTTATCTGTTGTTGATCAGTTTGGTTAGAGACCACCTTTGGTATTCTTGTATGTTCTTTTCTATGAATGGTTATGATTTTCTGCAGGTAATTACAGCCAGTACCTAGTAGGTTACATTCAGTAAGCTGATGCCTCTGTAGTTACCACATTTGATTTTGCTTCCCTTGTGTGTTGGGCATATTACGGCAAGTTTACATTCCTTTGGCAATCGCCCATTCTTCCATATCAGCTATGTCAGGTTGTGTACTTCCAAGTGCAAGCTCTCACCTCCCTCTTTGATTAATTTACCTGTTGTTCTGCCCTCCCATGGGACTATGTTGTTTCTTCGTATGATATTTCAGTATGTTTGGTGCCTTGGAAAAAGACATCCCTGGCTGTCGATTTGCTTCAGACAGAGAGGTGCATGCCTGGGTTCTGTAGGCAACTGTAAACATTTTTCCATGAAGGCATTGACCATCTTCTGTCACAGTTGGATAAATGTATTAACAGTTACAGTGATTATTTTTGAAATACCCTTTTAAACCTCTCACATTTGAAAGGCCCAGGAAAAAAAGGACTGCAGTAGAAATGATAATGAAATTGCATCATACGTTAGAGCATCTCAAAGAATTTATTTAATAATCATCGATAATGAAATTGCACCATATGTTAGAGTGTCTCAAAAAATTTATTTAATAGTCATCAGTACAGCTCTACCTGTGAACCATTTATAGCTTGAAGAATATTGAGTCTGGATTCAGTTTCTTGCCATGTTCATTGTAGCGCACGATGTGTTAACATAGGAATATTGTCCACTTTGGTTGCATATTTGCAGTCCTTCACAAGTTCCCACAAGAAGAAATCCAGCAGGGGGAACGTGGTCACCAGGTACTTGGTCCTTTGTGTCCGATACAGTGATCGGGAAATTTCGTATCCAGGATCTTGTGAGTGAGGTGATATTGGGCTGCAAGTCTTGTGTCTGAGGATATGGAAACTGCATCAACGTGTCTGAATGCATTGATCCGCTCACTGTTTTTTGCAAAGAAGAATGATCCAGCAACCTTGCTGTGTAGTTGCCTGCCACATCAGAGGTGTGGGATCAGTTCCTGGGCGATGCAGATTTTTCAACAAAAGGTTCATGTTCTACTAGCATTTGTATGAAACATAAAATACATAAAGATGGAAAAAAATTATTAGAGCTCGAGTTCAGTAGTTGCAGGATCGTTAGTTCGAGTCTTGCTTTTTTTTCCTTTCAGTTTGAATACCAATTTCATTTAAATACAATATTCATCAAATGTATGCTAATTATCAATATCTAATTGTCATTTTTGTGAAAACTGCACATAATCTTATTTATAATTATATATTGCACACAAAACCCAGATTTCATTGCAAATGTAAATTCTTTATTACTGATCTATTATAAACGATTACTAAAAATATTGTTTCAGTTTAAAAAATTACATATTACTTTTTCCACTTTTTTCACGTTTTGTACTTCATGCTCAAAGACCTTTGTATAAAAATTTAAAATGGTTGGGAGCTGAACTCAGATCCCCCCCCCCCCCACCCCCCCCACCCCCCATGGCAGGCAAGCATTCTACCGCAGGGCCACATGGCACCTTAGGGAAAAAAAAAATGTGTATGTGTGTGTGTGTGTGTGTGTGTGTTGGGGAGGGGGGGGGGGGGGGAAGACGACACGACCTTCCTTAAGGGTATTAAACACATTAGGAAACTTCAAATTCGGTTTTCTTGAGAATTTTTGAGAGTTGCATTGAACTGTTAGGGAAGATTGATATTTGAGTTCTTATCTTCACATACCATAAGTAAATATATGAACAAAAAAATACAATAATTATGTGGTTCCCTTTTTAGCTCAGAGAACAACAGTTTGAAGGGTTTTTGGTATCAGTTCGTGAACTTCCTGCAGTCCAGTGTTCAAGCATTCATATAGCATTTATGGTTATAAAGTGGACTCATACAAAATATTTTCTGAGTGAATGCTAGACAGAAAAAATAAATTATCTGAAACTGGATAACATTTTGTCAGCCATTCACAGGAAACTGTGCACTATTCTACAGATTCTGTTTGCAAAATGTTTCCAGCAAAGTTGGAAAACATGATTGATGTGCCTCACATTTTGAAATCTTGAATAGGAAGGACTCCATGTAACTTTCTTCTATTTGTACAAGACATCATCACAGTAAAATATAGCCTTTTGCTGTGTTCTGTTACTCATGTGTATATTCCTTTTTTTCATGACCATTTAAAAAAATGGCTCTGAACACTATGGGACTTAACTTCTGAGGTCATCAGTCCCCTAGAACTTAGAACTACTTAAACCTAACTAACCTAAGGACATCACACACATCCATGCCCGAGGCAGGATTCGAACCTGCAACCTTAGCGGTTGTGCGGTTCCAGATTGAAGCGCCGAGAATTGTTTGGCCACTCCGGCCGGCCATGACTATTTAGTTTTGGTTCAGATGGTCTCACAACATCTGAGAAAATTAGTAAATAAATGTCTGCTATAGGGTGATAACAGGAGCTGAATAATGTTGCCACAGAAGGAACATCTTTTTAGAAAGTATCACCTATTATGTCTTATAATAACTTGTGTGCTCACAGTGATTTAAATATAATTGATCGCACTTATTGTCACTTATTAAGAACCAACATTGATGATGATAATGTGTAACTGAGATGTTGGGTGGCTGACAGACACGTGAACAAGACTGAAAACATTGCCAGGGTTTTGGTATAAGTCGTCCTTTAATGTAGTAAGTCATGTGTTTGTTCTACAAGTGACTTTGTGATGCAGTTTCAGCACCTTCTGTAGGTATCTCCTACAACAGACTAGTGGTTCCATCAGGGAAATCCTATCAGTTATCTAGCAAAGTTGAGTCAAAATGAAAGTTTATTTTGGTTTCTCTGTCTTGTGCTAGCTTTCCATTAAATAAAGTTACAAATACTAGGTACATTAAAAAAATCATCAGTAGACACAGTTTCTCTCTGTTGTATACTGCTCACATAATTGGTTAAATCGATCCACCTCTCTCGTGCTTTTTTATTATACTCCTGGACCGCGAGAGGGCAACTTATATTTTATGTAGTATCATCATTGCCTTTCTTTTTTGTTTTGACTGCTGTGGTATACTGATATACTGAAAAACTTACTGGCCTTTTGCCCATCCATTTGACAGCTGAAGGAAAACTTTTTTATTTTCAAATTTAAATTCATACCTTTTTAACTTCTTGTTGTGAGACATGAGGTGCCTTTTTGAGCGGAATTTGTAAATACATTGCAAGTTCTACACATTTACATGATGTATAATATATTAAAACTACATAGAAGATACTGTTAATTATTCAGTTATAGAATTCTGTGGCAACTAAGTTCTATTTATTTTTAAGCTACTTGCATAATGTGTGGATGGGTAAGCCATGCTTCGTTGGTTGTGCACCATATGTACATCTGTACAATACTATGATTGCCTGGATCAATAAAAATACAATACAATACAATACAATACAATACAACTTGTAACTCGAAATGAAAGAAGGTGTTTTACCATAGAACATGAGATATTTGCAAATTAACTGAGTTTCTTAAACCTCTTAACAATTTTACCTGTCTTCTAAATGAAAATTTGTGTTAGTGCCGAATAGCTTCTATTTCAAAATGTTTTTGATTTGTATCTAGTTTTTGACAGTACTTCTACCTAATTTGATGTTACTTACTGACTGTTGGTGCGTAGTAGAGTAACAATATAACAGTAGATTAATATATTTATCAATGAAGTTCCAGCCTTGTTGAAGAAGCATTTTCTAAAAATTCAGTGAGAGAAAACCTGTTCAAATCTGGAAACAAGCCTTGGATTACTAAAGGCATCAAAATCTCTTGTAGAACAAGAAGAGAACTATATGCTGCAGCCAGGAGCTCAAATGATAACAGTAGGATTACACACTATAAAATCTACAATAAAGTTCTGAATAAGACCATTCAGGCAGCAAAGAACATGTGCTTGAAGGCAGAAATTGCCAACTCAAGCAATACAGTAAAAACTATGTGGAAATTTGTAAAGAAGGAAATGGGGGAAAATGCAATTTGTAGTGAAAATATCCAAATCAAAAGTGAGGGTAAACTTGTTAGCGATCCAAAACAGTTGCAGACACATTCAACAACAATTTTTTAACAGTAACAGAAAAAATAAGCTTGCAAGGGTCCATGAAGCAAGCCATCAATCTTTTGAAAGCTAGAGTACATGGTTCAGTACAACACATGAAGGTAAAAACAGTCACTGTTCAAGAAATTGAAAGAGTTATTAAATCTTTGAAAAGTAAAAACTCTGCTGGAATTGACAACATTTCTAACAAATTATTAAAATACTGCTCCAGCCATGTAAGTAAAGTCCTTTGCCACATTTTTGATGCGTCACTTAAGCAAGGAATGGTTCCTAAGAGGCTTAAGTATGCAGTTGTAAAACCGCTGTATAAGAAGGGGGATAAGACGGATACTGCTAACTATAGTCCAATATCACTACTGACAAGCTTTTCGAAGGTCTTAGAGAAACTAATGCATGCCAGGATAGTTAAGCATCTCAGTGAACACAAGAGCTTCAGCAAAAGTTAGTTTGGATTTCAGAAAGGTTTGTCAACAGAAGATGCAATATTTGCATTTACTGGCAAACTCTTGGAATCTATCAACAAAAAATTGAAAGTGATTGGCATATTTTGTGAACTAACAAAAGCATTTGACTGTGTAAATCACCAAATTTTTTACAAAAAGCTGCACATCTCGGTATAAGTGGTGCAGCAGGGAAATGGCTCGACTCATATCTGTCAAACAGGAAACAAAAAGTTGTAGTAGATAGTCAAGATGGTGTCCCAGTATCTTCAGAATGGGGTACCATCACATGTGGAGTGCCGCAGGGCTCAGTTCTGGGCCCCCTACTTTTTATTATATTTATAAATGATCTTCCTCTCTCTACGGAATATTGTAAATTCTCCATTTTTGCAGATGACACTACACTACTTATTGATAATTCAGTAGATAAACTTGAGGTAACGGCAAATAAGGTTCTAAATGAAACGGTGAACTGGTTCAACATTAATGGTCTTATTTTAAATTGCTGTAAAACAAACTACATTCAGTTCCACAACACATCCAAAGATGAGGAAATATTTGTAAAGATAGGTGAGCAGACAATAACCAGGGCAGATTCTTCAAAATACCTAGGCTTGCATATTGATAGCTAACTGAATTGGTCAAGCCACATCGTGGATCTGTGCAAAAGACTAAGTTCAGTAACATACGCATTGCGCATTGTTTCTTCTTATAGAAATATGGAAACCATGAAGTCAGCGTATTATGGTTACTTTCATGCAATTATGGCATTTGGAATTATAGTTTGGGGAAATCAGCCACTGGCTAAAAAAGTACTGTGTGTACAAAAAAGAGCCGTAAGGATCATGTGTGGAGTCCATCCTAGAGCCACATGCAGGAATCTTTTTAAGAAGCTTGAAATACTTACATCCACTGCGCAATATATATTCTCGTTGATGTGCTTCATAAGAAAAGAAAAATCCATCTTTAAGCTGAATAGTGCATATTCCAGTCACAATATTAGAAGGAAACATGATATCCACTATGAACAGCCAAATCTAAGTATGGTGCAGAAAGGAGTCCATTTCAGTAGCTGTAAGATTTTTAATGCCCTCCCTTCAAGAATTAAGTGTTTGGTAGATGGTGATCTGTTGTTTAAAAAACCTTAAGGAAGTTCCTATTGCAAGGATCATTTTATACATTAGAAGAGTTGCTGAACTACAGTGTTTAACATCTCTTGTATTGTAAATTGCAAATGTATGCCCAAATTTGTATTTGTAATACCAAATATTTTTATTGTAAACATATATTTTGCAATATTTATTTCTCTGTAACACTTATTATTTTGTAATCTTTATCTATCTCTAAAATGTATTTTTGTAGTGGGACCTAAATTACTGTTTACTGTTTTTTGTTTTGTAATCTGTATCTATCTCTAAAATGTATTTTTTTGTAGTGGGACCTAAGTTACTGTTTACTGTTTTTGTTTTGTTTTATGTATTACTATAAATTCTGGCCAAAAGCTTGTAAAATTGACACGTTCCATATCCTGTGATAGTGTCACAACATGGATCACCGGAACAAGAGATAAATAAATAAATAATAAATAAAATAAATACAGATTGATAACACTGATTGCACCACTTTTAAATTTCAGTAGAAAGTTTATTCTTAGGTAAAGACTGTGTTGTACCTTGGAATTTTTTTTCACGTATTGAAAAACCTTACTTTGGTGGGATAAGTCTTGTAACTTCAGAAAAAGACTAATGCACACAAAAAGTGAATGTTATCATTTTAAAAAATGAATAAGGAGATATATTAATCTTTTATTACAGGACTGGGTAGAAGTTTAAGGTACAAGAGTCTCCCCTATTATAAAAGTTTTATATCTTACAATAAAAATGAAAAATACCAGTTTTTTCTCTGGAACTGTTGTGTGAGATAGACCACTGTCATATCTTTCTGCATAAATTGCTGCAGCATGCCAAACCGAAAAGGTGTGCCGGATGTTAATAACTTCTCTGAAGTTTCTATTAAATTGTGACTGTTACTGTGGGTGGGAAATGTGTGTGAAAAGGTGTAAAAGTATACTGCCTGAAATCTCAGCAACATTTTCAAATTCTTTTAATGTGCCTGTTGAATACTCATCACCTCAACTATATGGTTACCTCTACTAAGTCCACTATTTGTACTTAGGTCTTTCGAATTTAACATTAATAATATCAGGTAGTCAGTGTACTAATTAGATGCTTTTGTAATGATTTGTCTTCACTGATGTATTTTATTACATGTTTTGTAGCCCCTTCTTCAGAAGTAAATGTATGCTCATTTCATTTTCTATAATTGCAGCATTTTGGCTGAACATCTCTTTATGCTTATTTATCTCAAATTTTTATTGTAAAAATTAATGTTATTAATTTCTTTTATCAATTAACTACCAGTTGTTTCCTCTAATGTGTTCAAATAATGTACAGCAAAAAAGTCTTTCTTGTTAAAGGGGCTGTCTAGTCCAGCACCATATTTATTGCCTAAAGCTGGAGGAGCTTGGAAAAACAGGAGAAAAAACGAGTCCGTCTGTGCGAAGGCAGCCGATTTCAATATCCTGGATAATCCGGGATCGTGGCCAGCTCTAGCTTCTACGTCGAACAGTGATGCAGGGAATGTGACTGCAGTGCCAGAAACGACAGAGAAAATGGGGCTCGCACAAGCAAAGACGGCAGTGACAGAGGAGGGAGCAGGTTGTCAGGGAACAAGCGGAGGCTCCCTCAGGTACAGTTGCAAATTATCTAGTCTCCTCCTACTGCCTGTAAGAACATTTTTAAATTATGAGAAATGTTATGTGGAAAAATGTATCCTTCAAGCTGTCAAAGATGCTTCAAAGTGAACTGAAGGGAATTCTTTGTTGTAGAAAATAAGTTCTGTTTATCAGATTGCACACAGATTGTTCTTTTGACTATCAAGTCTAAATCTATTTTGATGAAACTCTCCACTCCTCTCACTTATCAGCTGTTTTCTATCTGTGAGATCCCACACCTTTAATGATCTGCCTTCTCCACTTGTATGTTGTCCGAAATTTATGGTTCAGTCCTTCAACTTTCCTTCAACTACAATTTTTGGCCGTGACTCGTGGTCTTTATATGCGCCCAGCTATCTGTCTCTTTTGTTCATTGTGTTCTATATGGGACATTTCTCCTTCTTTGATATCAGACATTTCCTCCTCATTGGTTCATTGCTAGATGTCTTTATATTTACATGATGATTTCATCTAATATTTGACAGTCTCATTTGTGATTACACTTGGAATGCTCCCAATCATTTCATTTCTGTCTTCACCATTATTCCTTTTTTACGATTAAATAGCTGCGCTTAGACCTGTAGCTTTTTATAATTTTTTATAGTCTTGCGGTATATATTTTTAGATGCTACTAGATGTTTCTTTTTATAAAAGGACCCTTTGCCTTCTGCAGTCCGTGTTATTAGATCTTTCTCGCATCTTCCTTCTTTACCTATTCTGCTTCCCAGGCACGTAAAATAAGGGAGAGGCAACTACACCTATAGTAGCTTCTAGTGTAGAGCACAGAAGTACGTAACAGAAAACAGCATTCACACTAGTTTTCAAGCATCACGTCTTTTTCTGGCAGGAGTAAATAGATTCACACACACAACCACACAGACATGCAAGTGCACACTTCGTTGGCAGTGGCAAGACTGATTATGGATACTCATTTATTGAAAGCAGTTGTCTGAGCTGGGAGTAGGGAAGGATGCAAAGAGGGGGGAGTGGGACACAGGCAGATCTTTGGACAGATGACTCCGTGGCTGCCCAACAATTCAAAAAGAGTACAGATGGTAGAACAAAAAGAGATGTAGGACCAAAGGATTGGGGGATTGCCTATGCCTTCATGGAGTCTTTTGTCCAAGTTTAACATGTAGCCATCCAGCACACAGCACTACCCCAGTTTTCTTTGTGGCTACATGCATATTATAGGCATTATCACTCGTATTTCATAGTGCGCTCTCCTCAAGTCCTGATCACTTTCGGCAATTACTGTTATACAGCCAGGGAATGGCATTGTGCTAATTTCCTGTCTGTGACAAACCATTCTTCTGCTACAGTAGTCCATTACTTTCCTCAGTGTTGTACAAACTAAATATCAGTGGTGTCAATGAGCAGTCCTACCTTACACCTTTCCTTGTTTTTAGCCTCTTGCTGCATTAGTTCTGGCTGCTGCAAAAATTGCTTCTTGAGTGCCACCGAACCTGTCTCCTCCTAATCTGCTTTCAGTTTTCCCTTCTAATCTTCAATAAAATATTTTCGTGAGTATGGTTGATGCATACCACATCAGACCAATTAAGCTCTTTCTTAGAAAAGCAATGATTATATTCATTTCAAAATTGATAGAACTTCCACCATTGTATAAATGTGATTCTCTATCTTGTATAGTTCTTGCACCACCCTGTGGCCGAATGTCAATAATAGTTCCCACTGATATTTTATTGATACATAGTCATTAGTTCCCTCAGAGTTGGTATGTAACTTTTTGAAAATAAGTGTTTAAATAACAAGATAATTAGAATAATGTAAAAAAGTATTGAGTCTTCTTGTACTGTGTCCTTAACTTCAATTGGTCTTATTTTTTCTGCACAACTGTGAAGTTCAGTTCTTGAGTTACCAGTATAGTATTACTAGCAACTAAAGATTAACATTTACTCATTTAGATATGTATTTAATATGGTAGTTTCTCGACTATCCATCCTTCGTAATATCTGGCCTACTTAACGTATATCATAATAATACTTCTCTGTAGTAAAATGAGGATGTATACTGCACTTTTCCAGAGTTTAACAAGCAGGTGCTGACTGCAATGCTGTGTCATCTTCCAAAATGTTTTAAGCGTCTTTTACACTTTTAGCACATCTGATGCCACAGTTATAAGATACACATTTGAATAAATACCACAACCACCCTTCAATAATGATACTTAGAAACCCTCTTCCATCATTTACAAACAACAATGACTGTAGAAAGCAGCTCTGTTGGCAGCCCTGTGTTCTGTGTTGTTTCAGTTGCATATCAACTGTCTAATGTATATGTGCATTGTGAAATTGTTGTTTTTTGTTGCCCTTTGTGTTTTAATTAAAGAGTCCAATATGGACGATTAAACAAATTGTAATAGCTAGGGATCAGAAACTACATGTTGTGATGTATGTGACTGGCTTCTGGGGTAGCAGCCAAATTATTGTTTTGAAGCTATGGTTAAGAAAAGTACAGTTGGAGAATGGAAGAAAAATCAAGCAGAAATTGAAAACTGGTGTTTCCCAAACTAGTGGAAGTGAATAAAAGGAAGAAAGACAGTGTTGCAAGTAAGCACAAAGAAGCTGAAGAAGCTTTATTTTTGAACATGAAAGTTTAAGGGGAAAGGGTTTGTGTGCTACTGGGCCAATGTTGCAGAAAAAGCCATTGTGATTTCAGTGGCAAATAGAAGGAGAAGATTCAGAATTTTCTGTCAGTGGTGGATTGATGGATCAGTGGAAAAAAAGATTCAGTATTTGCTAGATTACCATTGGCAGAGACACTTTATCCACTGACAAAGGGCCTGTGCTGTTGTTTAAAGACTATCTTTTGAAGTTAATTGGTGAGGAGGGAACTTTCTCACAAACAGTTGTACAATTGCCATGAGAGTAGCTAAAATTACAAGATGCTCCCTATGAAAAACACTTGCTTCAAAAAAAGAAGCTGCAGCATCCGGATATGATATAAGAAAAGTAAGGAACAAGTTATCGTTTTGGCCTTTAGTAATGCCACTGGCAACCACAAGCTTAGGATTACGTTAACAGGGAAATCACAGTAACCTAGAGCTTTCAAAAACCTGAAAAAATTGGAAACACTGCTCCAGAAAGCATGGATGAATTCAGAAATCTTTAAAACCGGGTTACAAAATAAATTAGTACCAGCTGTAGACAAATATTTGAAAGACAACAATTTACCAAGGAAAGCTTTGCTTTTCGATAATGTGCCTTCGCATCCTGCCAGTAATGAACTTGCAGGTCGAGATATCAGAGTATTATTTTTACCACCAAATGTGACTGCTTTTTGTCGGCTGATGGACCAAGGCATCCTTGAAGTGCTAAATACCGGTAAGTGGTATTGCCATCATCTTCTTAGTTCATAGATATTAGCGATTAATAATAATAAAGACTATGTAACTATTCTAAAGAGGATTGGCTTTGCTAGAAGCCATGAGGTGGTTCGCCAAAGTGTGGAAGAAATTATGAACATATCACTAGTGAGGTCTCGGAAAATTCCTTTTGACAATTAACGTGGACATTTTAACTTTGAATCAGTGTGTGTAACCAAACTCCAAGATTGAAACAATATTGTTTCATTGTTCAGAAATGTACTGGGCTGTGAGGATACTGATGCAGAAGACATCACAGAGCACAGAATGGATGACAAATGATGAAGTTTATGAACTAACTGACAATGATGTTGTGAAAGTGGTGACACAGGGAGAAGTAACACAAGAGGAGAAGGCAAGCAGAAAACAACAGAAACCTCATCCCACATTCAGATGGGTTCAAGATGATTGAGGAAGTGCTGAAGTATGTAGTGAGCAGGTGGAAGCAACAGCAGCTGACATCATCTGTTTGTGTAAGTGGAGGGATATTGCAGCACGGGAGAGGGCTAAAGGAGGGAAACAGTCGTCTATCAAAGATTTTTTTAAAATCATCAAACCTTTAAGTTTCATCTTTTTTGATAGGCCTGGCTTTTCACTTGTGTGTAACCATACATTCTTATTTCACAATGCAGATTGTTTCTTGTTGCTGTAATAATTTTTGAAGGGTGCATTATGTACATAACAAACAGTTATAACTGGCTTGTATTATGTAAGAAGTCAGAAAATGTTAATAAAACCACGTTTTGGTATTAAAAGGGTGTTTTGAATGCTACAGCTGGGCTCAAGAAGAAAGAATTTATAGAACTCCGGCCTATTTGATATTTTTGTTATATGGCTTGACCTTCTACCACCTTAGGCCAGATAGTCGAGAGTCTAATGTATGTCTGTAGCACATGTTCATATAGGAGCATCAAATTACTAAGTATGTAAATAGTCAAGAGTCTAATGTATGTCTCTAACACATGTTGATATAGGAGCATCAAATTACTAAGTATGTAAATTACTGTTACTTACATGTCATTTACGCAGCAACGTACAGAGAGAAACATGATACTTACCATTAATTAATTTAGACATTACATAAACAGTGCATTTTATTTATATCAACTAAAAAGAGAATTTAATTGCAGGTGTAGAGTATAAACAATGTTTGATGTATCAGGTATAAATAAAATAGCAAGATAAATTTAAACAGTAAACAGACAACACAGAAAATGTGAGAAATGTGTAAAAAATTCATATAGAGAAGAAAATGTTTTGAAATGAACAACTTGTTTTGTTTAGTTTAACAATTTGTTATCATCTCATAGGACCTTAATGTCACTTGCAAGTGAGTTAATGATTTTGATACCAGTGTATTTCACATTTTTCCATGCTAGCGACAAATTTTTCAGGGTATAGTGTCACATTTTCTTGTTCGTTTCTGAGTGTGGTGTGTTCATTTGTTTTGTAGTGAGAATAAATGTCAGCTACAAAAAGTCACGATGAAGCAGATATACTGTGAGGCAGTGGTCAGTACCCCTTTTCACTTAAAATGGCTGCATAGCAGATTCTTTGAGGCACTATGCACCTAACTCTGACCGCCTTGTCCTGAATTATAAAAACCTGTGTGAGTTTTGGCTAACTATAGTTATTTTCTGGTGTGACAATTTGTACATAAATAGATTATGTCATTGTAATGATTGTGTCATTATAGTGAAGTCAAATGTGGAGGGTATGTATGAATCTTGCATAGAAGATTTATGTATGGCAAGAATATTTGCTGCTTTACTTTTTCACCATATGCAGGCACATTAGGCCTCAATCACAAAAAGTTTTGCAAGAAGTATTTTTACTACAGGATCACTGCAGTTTTACCTACAAGGTACTTTTATCTATTAGCACGTTTGACAATTTTAATGAGTGGTCACAAATTATGAATTTCTCACACAGCTATTGGCAGAGGACAGTTCTAACTCATCACATACACAGCAGACAGTTAAGCTCACACGTTCCTTTCCTTACAAAGAAAACGTTTTCTCACACCATTATTCATTATTAAATAGGCACTGTATACTGCAGGTAGATACGAAATCACCTGTATTGTCATAAGATTGCCATAACTGATTATGGTGAAAAGAGAACTATGCCAGTATATATTTTCTAATGTAAGACTGTGTGGGCAAATCTTGTGATTCACATTGAATACAAGTGGGTTGGTGGCAAAAAATTAAGAGACACAGAGAGTCATGTAAAAATATGTCTCAAAGTGATAACTATCATAATATCAGTGCTAAGTTAAGAAGAAATAGATCTGGTTAATAGAACAGTGGAAGATATGAGCTATCAAATTTATTGTATTAAAAGAATTTACTTCCCACTCTGTTGTGAAACGTGTGTGAGAAGGTACATTTTGATTTTTCCCTAATAGCGTAACGATATCAAGCTTTGTTGTGTTTCTGAAGAAATGCACACTGCTCAACAAAAATTTGAAGCACCCAGAAGATATGGTTGGATGTCAATGCTACTTCATACATGTACACACTATCGGCTGGCATGAAAATGATAGTTTCAATTCTCTGTGGCTGGCAAAATGGTCACCAGAATGCAGTTGTGTTATTCATGTCTAACATTGTTACCAGACATATTATTATATGTGTTGTCGTTGTTGTGGTCTTCAGTCCAGAATGATGCAGCTCTCCATGCTAATCTATCCTGTGCAAGTTTCTTCATCTCCGAGTAACTACTGCAACCCACATCCTTCTGAAACTGTTTAGTGTGTTCATGCCTTGGTCTCCTTCGATGATTTTTACCCTCTGTGCTTCCCTCCAATACTAAATTGATGATCCCTTAATGCCTTAGAATGTGTTCTACCAACCGATCCCTTCTAGTCAAGTTGTCCCACAAATTCCTCTTCTCCTCAATTCTATTCAGTACCTCCTCATTAGTTACGTGATCTACCCATCTAATTTTCAGCATTCTTCTCTATCACCACATTTCAAAAGCTTCTATTCTCTTCTCATCTTAACTATTTATCATCCATGTTTTACTTCCATACATGGCTACACTCCACACAAATACTTTCAGAAAAGACTTCCCGACACTTAAATCTACATTCAGTGTTAACAAATTTCTCTTCTTCAGAAACACTTTCCTTGCCATTGCCAGTCTACAGTTTATATCCTCTGTACTTTGGACCATCATCAGTTATATTGCTCCCCAAACAGCAAAACTCATCTACTACTTCAAGAGTCTTTTTTCCTAATCTGATTCCCTCAGCATCACCTGATTTAATTCGCCTACATTCCATTATCCTCGTTTTGCTTTTGTTGATGTTCATCCATGTATATCTTCCTTTCAGGGTGCTGTCCATTCTGTCATACTGCTCTTCCAGGTCCTTTGCTATCTCTTGACAGAATTACAATGTCGTCGGCAAACCACAAAGTTTTAATTTCTTCCCAATGGATTTTAATTGCTACTTCAAATTTTTCTTTTGTTTACTTTACTGCTTGCTCAATATACAGATTGAATAACATCCGGGATAGGCTACAACCCTCTCTCACTCCCTTCCCAACCACTGCTTCCCTTTCATGCCCCTTGACTCTTATAACTGCCATCTGCTTTCTGTACAAATTGTAAATAGCCTTTTGCTCCCTGTATTTTACCCCTGCCACCTTCATAATTTGAAAGAGAGTATTCCAGCCAACATTGTCAAAAGCTATCTCTAAGTCTACAAATGCTAGAAACGTATGTTTGTTTTTCCTTAATCTGTCTTCTAAGATAGTCGATGGATCGGTATTGCCTCAAGTGTTCTAACATTTCCACGGAATCCAAACTGATCTTCCCCGAGGTCGGCTTCTACTAGTTTTTCCATTCGTCTGTAAAGAATTCGTGTTTTGCAGCCGTGACTTATTAAACTGATAGTTCGGTAATTTTCACATCGGTCAACACCTGCTTTCTTTGGGATTGGAATTATTATACTCTTCTTGAAATCTGAGGGTATTTTGCCTGTCTTGTACATCTTGCTCTCCCAAGGCTATCAATAGTTATGATGGAATGTTGTTTACTCCCGGGGCCTTTTGTATATAAGGGGTGTAAACAGTGTCAGATGTGTAGTGAAGGACAGGGAGATGCCACATACTCATGTGAAACAGCATTGTCAGCACATGATAAGAGTTTGAAATGGGCCTCAATGTGGATCTCCATTTGACTGGCTGTTCAAATCATTCAATATTCAGATTTTGAAGCATTTGGATGTGAAAGTGGCCCAATACTGGACTGTGTGGCAATGTGAGGGCAGGTGTATTCGTCACGAAGATTGTGGTCGACCACATACGACTGTCCGGAGGGAGGTTCGCTGTATTGTGCACCGAGCACTCCGTAACCCATCTGCCACCCGAGAATGAATTACGAACTCCATACTACATTCTGTCCCATCATGCATCATTTCACAGTGACCAGCAGCAGCCAGGCTAGACCATTACCGTCCCATGC
The DNA here is from genome assembly GCF_023864275.1 of Schistocerca cancellata. Classification (NCBI taxonomy): domain Eukaryota; kingdom Metazoa; phylum Arthropoda; class Insecta; order Orthoptera; family Acrididae; genus Schistocerca; species Schistocerca cancellata. The sequence goes on along the minus strand of NC_064637.1, from coordinate 72,614,783 downwards.
ACGGGCTGCTGTAAACGCTAGAGCACAAATGACTGCGGTCGAAGTGGTGCCGTGATTGGGATGCGAGGACTGCTGATGAACAACATTGCATTGTGTCAGTGACGAATCACGGTTGTGCACTACCACAGATGACCATTGTCGGTGGGTATGGCAGTGATCTGGGGAGGTCCCATTCGTACTATGTTTTGTAGAGACACAGCGATTTTACTTCTGATGATATGGTGTGGGAAGGTGTTGGTGTGACTTTTAGTTACATCCGGTAGTGATTGTGAGCAATCTTAACAATACAACAGTATGTCAGTGACATCCTGTGGCCTCATGTGCTACCTCTCGAGCGACAGTATCCTGTTGCCATTTTTCAACAGGACAAAGCTTGTACACATGTGAGGCATTTCTCTCTAAACTGTCTGTGTGATGTTTAGGCAGCCTTGTGGCCAGCAAGATCCTTGAATCTGTTCCCGATAGAAAACGTATGGAACCATCCCTGATGTCAGTTCTTCCTCTGGGCGAGTATCTGGGATATCAAGGACCAGTTACATCAGTCGTGGGCGAACTCGTTTCAAGAGAGGATACATTGATTTCATGACATTTTTTGTCCAAAAAAACCTGTTAAATTCAGAAGAAATGATAAATAGTGATTTATTCAAAGTGTGCTCTGTCATTTGTTATACATTTTTCCCACCTTTTGCGCAATCTGAGATAACCATGCTAGTAAAAAATTTTTCTTTATTCATTGAGCCTCTTTTTCACATTTTCGTACTAATAAAAGCATTGCTCAGCAGTTGCATGACCCATTGATGCAAACAATTGGTAATCAGAAGGAGCCAAGTCAGGTGTGTAAGCCGCATAGGGTAGAACTTCCAAACCGTGTCGTGAACTGGTTTTGCCGTATGTGAGGGAGCATTGTCATGAAGAAAAACAACTTTGTGTTGCCTCTTTCGGCATTGTGGCCTTTTTTCAAGCATTGAACAATTCAAATCAGTCAATTGTTGTTGGTAACATTTCACTTCCTCAGGTTTTAACAGCTCATTATGGACCAAGCCCCTCTGGTCCTATCAAACACAGAGAATTGTCTTTCTGCCAAAGTGATTCGGTCTTGCCGTTGATGTGGATGGTGTATGTGGGTCTACCAATGACCAATGATTTTTTCGCACTTTGGATTCTCAAAATAAATCCACTTCTCATCCCCTGTAGCATTACGATGCAAAAATGACTTTCTTTTGAACCGAGTGAGCAAAATGTCACATGTGTTTTTGTGCTTTTCCATTTGCCTGTCATACAGCTCATGTGGTACCCATCTATCGATCATCTGAATTTTTCCCATCCCTCACAGCCAATTGAAAACAGATTGTTGACTAACACACAATTGCTCAGTGAGTTGTTTTTGTGTTTGCGAATCATCTTAATTCAGCAATGCTTCCAATTCCACATATTATTTTTTGGTGGTTTTCCACCTTTCTTGTTTGCAACACCAAGGTCACCATTTTTGAAATGCCAAAACCATTGTTCACACGTTTCTTGCGATGGAGCATGTTCACCATAAGCTTCTTGAAGTAATCGGTATGATTTAGCAGCAGTTTTCTTCAAATGAAAACAAAAAATTAATGCTGTCTGTGAATGCTCTTTTTTCAGTGTAGATTTCAACATCCTGAACACAACAATGCAACACTATGCACTTTTATTGTTTGTGTGCGTCTCACAAATGTTATAGCACAAACTGCATTGCTGTGATATCTGTTATCTGAAATCCACATTTCATACTTGTACACCAGGTAAGTTCTTTGTAAATGTGACTATGTTCTGTAATCACATAAACTTTTTGACCCGTGAAGTTTCATTTTCGTTTTCTCTTTAATTCTGGGTGCTTCACCTTTTTTGTTGGGCTGTGTATAAACACTATATTAAATCTGAGTATTTCCTTTATGTACAAATTTTCTCCAAAACAAGAAAACATATGAGATTGTATTATTATTCTCTGTAAATATCTTGTGTCAAAAGGAACATTCACAAGAAAAACTGTAAAATTGCAAGGAGATAGAATGGCTGGCTATTACTTACCTTCAGGAAGTGAAATTCCAAGTACTGCCAACAGGCACTTTTAAAAGGAGAAAAACCAGCTCCTTACTTTTGTAATTGTCAGGTCTTTTTGCTCAGAGAAAAGAGAGGTTTTTGAGAGGAAGAGATTTTCTGTTGTTGAGTGGTACCTGCCAATAGTGAGGACAGGATAGACAAAGGTAATGGGGGACACACAGAGAGATTAGGAATTCTAAGACGTATGAGTGTCCCACCCATTTTTTCCAACTTTTTGTGACCTGTTCGTCTTTTCTCACTTAGGAAGAAACTAACAAAGCTGAAGGTCAGGTATTGTCTTTTCTTCTTTCAAATGCATGAGCAATTTTCTCTGTGAATGTTTTAGTGGTCAAATTCAGTAGTAATGTGGCTTGCTTGAATTCATTCTAAGACAATTAATGTAAGTAGCGCTAGCACTGGAATAAAGTTGGAGAACTTTTTAAGGTTGTCAGATGGGAGCTCAGAACCCTGTTACATGTGTTGTTACAATTGTTCACTGAAGAAGAAACATAAAGAAATTGAAGTTTTAATGGTGTGCTTTTGAGTGTTTTGCTGAGTTGTTGATTCCATTTTATGCCCAAAGAAATTCTGTGCTAAAGACTCGACTGTAGCTCGAGTGCTCTCATACAGCGAGAGCCTCACCAAAGAGTTACAACACCTATGAATATGTTCGGAAGAATTGGGTATTCATATTGGAGTTTCAGTCAAAACAAACTACACCTGAGAAAGGGGTAGAGATTTCTGCTGACCCAATCTCCAGGAAAATTGGTAGGCTTCTACGGAAAATACGGTATCTGCCACATTTCACTCCCACAACAAAGACAAAAAGTCTTCTTTATAATGATAAAGGTGGCATAGGCTTCCGGAAACTACCGTATGTACTCAAATCTAAGCCGCACTTTATTTCTGGTTTTTGTAATCCAAAAAACTGCCTGCGGCTTAGAATCGAGTGCAAGTCAAGCGGAAGTTCTGAAAGATGTTGGTGCGTACCGCCACAACTAACTTCTGCCGTCGAATATATGTAGCACTACAAAGGCATGCTTTGTAGGCACAAAGATAAATACTGGCACCAAATCCTCTGCGTCAGTAAATAAATTTAAAAAAAGGTGGGAGATGAGCTTTTTTCTCCACCCCGAGTTTTGACCACTGCATTTTCATACATTATCCAACGAAGTAAATACAAATTCCGTATTGTTCATCTTCGAATGTAGCAGCATTTCAATGTACTACAAAAATCCGACTGGCATGACTGTTTGGGATGTTGGCAATATGGCCAACTCTACTCGTCAATATGGCCAACTCTACGTTCTGAATTTTTTCCTACCTGTGAGAAGAGATGGTTGCTAATAGGAACTTTTATGAATTGTGAATGACATGCAGTATTCTCTTCACCATAAGAATAATACGAATATAAACATTTTGCCATGTATTGTTTCGTGTTTGCTGCTATCTCATTTAAATCCTGTCTGCCTAATAAAACTACGAAACTATAGTGAGACAACAGCAAACGCGGAAGAATATACATATCATGTCATGTTTATATTCGTATTATTCTTATGCCCAATAGTGATACAGTCAGAAATGAAGCACAGCAATTGACTAGATTTTTAAATCTAAGATGACTAATTTCTGTGCAGAATGTAATGTACTAAAGAGGCGCCTGCAAAGATTTTCAAACGGAGAAAAATATTCGCTAAACTCTCGTTCAGAACATCTTCTATCATACACAGTTTATTATTTGGTCCTTGTTGATCATTATCAAAGAAAGCAGCAGTGTAAGTAACATTTTTTTTTAAATTGTAAGCGGTGGTAGCGCACACAAAAGCAAGCCATGCCGCAAGCAGCGACAGTCGGTAAACACGCACTATCAGAATGCGATAAACAATGCATGACACAGTACAGTAATGAATTTTCAGCTTAGAGTGACGCAAACAGCTATAACAAAGAAAACGGCGATATCAGATCAAAGAAAAATAAGCAATCAATTCAAACCAGACGAAGCACGTGAAAAAGCAAGGGTACCTGTATAAATACAGACGGAGTGCTTGACGCATAGCAATGGCTACCTGGTAAAGCTTAACTGCTAAGCTTACGACTCGAACCAAACTACTGTAGCTGTATCGTCATTCATTCGACCTAAATTGTGTCTCATATTACAACGGACCAACTTTGTCTCGATTTGGAGATGCGGCCTAAAACTTTTCTCTCCCCTTGAAATTCGAGTCTCAAATTACAGGTGCAGCTTAGATTCGGGAATTTTTTTTTCCTTGATTTCGAGTCTCATTTTTCAGGTGCGGCTTAGATTCGAGTGCGGCTCAGATTCGAGTAAATACGGTAGGCTTTTACTGCATTCTGTGTGAGTGTGGCTTGTCTTACATGGAATACACGATTAAAACGGCCGAGGAGAGGTGCAAGGAATGTAAGCTAAACATATGACGAAAATAACCAATCAAATCAGCTGTCTATGAACTCCAACTCATATAATAGCGAAATTGAGTACTATGGGACCAGATATTTCTGTTGTTGTTGTTGTTGTGGTCTTCAGTCCTGAGACTGGTTTGATGCAGCTCTCCATGCTACTCTATCCTGTGCAAGCTTCTTAATCTCCCAGTATCTACTGCAACCTACATCCTTCTGAATCTGCTTAGTGTATTCATCTCTTGGTCTCCCTCTACGATTTTTACCTCCACACTGCCCTCCAATGCTAAATTTGTGATCCCTTGATGCCTCAAAACATGTCCTACCAACCGATCCCTTCTTCTAGTCAAGTTGTGCCACAAACTTCTCTTCTCCCCAATCCTATTCATACCTCCTCATTAGTTACGTGATCTACCCACCTTATCTTCAGCATTCTTCTGTAGCACCACATTTCGAAAGCTTCTATTCTCTTCTTGTCCAAACTAGTTATCGTCCATGTTTCACTTCCATACATGGCTACACTCCATACAAATACTTTCAGAAACGACTTCCTGACACTTAAATCTATACTCGATGTTAACAAATTCCTCTTCTTCAGAAACGCTTTCCTTGCCATTGCCAGTCTACATTTTATATCCTCTCTACTTCGACCATCATCGGTTATTTTACTCCCTAAATAGCAAAACTCCTTTACTACTTTAAGTGTCTCATTTCCTAATCTAATTCCCTCAGCATCACCCGACTTAATTTGACTACATTCCATTATCCTCGTTTTGCTTTTGTTGATGTTCATCTTATATCCTCCTTTCAAGACACTGTCCATTCCGTTCAACTGCTCTTCCAAGTCCTTTGCTGTCTCTGACAGAATTACAATGTCATCGGCGAACCTCAAAGTTTTTACTACTTCTCCATGAATTTTAATACCTACTCCGAATTTTTCTTTTGTTTCCTTTACTGCTTGCTCAATATACAGATTGAATAACATCGGGGAGAGGCTACAACTCTGTCTTACTCCTTTCCCAACCACTGCTTCCCTTTCATGCCCCTCGACTCTTATAACTGCCATCTGGTTTCTGTACAAACTGTAAATAGCCTTTCGCTCCCTGTATTTTACCCCTGCCACCTTCAGAATTTGAAAGAGAGTATTCCAGTTAACATTGTCAAAAGCTTTCTCTAAGTCTACAAATGCTAGAAACGTAGGTTTTCCTTTTCTTAATCTTTCTTCTAAGATAAGTCGTAAGGTCAGTATTGCCTCACGTGTTCCAACATTTCTACGGAATCCAAACTGATCTTCCCCGAGGTCGGCTTCTACCAGTTTTTCCATTCGTCTGTAAAGAATTCGCGTTAATATTTTGCAGCTGTGACTTATTAAACTGATAGTTCGGTAATTTTCACATCTGTCAACACCTGCTTTCTTTGGGATTGGAATTATTATATTCTTCTTGAAGTCTGAGGGTATTTCGCCTGTCTCATACATCGTGCTCTCCAGATGCTAGAGTTTTGTCATGACTGGCTCTCCCGAGGCCATCAGTAGTTCAAATGGAATGTTGTCTACTCCCGGGGCCTTGTTTCGACTCAGGTCTTTCAGTGCTCTGTCAAACTCTTCACGCAGTATCTTATCTCCCATTTCGTCTTCATCTACATCCTCTTCCATTTCCATAATATTGTCCTCAAGTACATCGCCCTTGTATAAACCCTCTATATACTCCTTCCACCTTTCTGCCTTCCCTTCTTTGCTTAGAACTGGGTTGCCATCTGAGCTCTTGATATTCATACAAGTGGTTCTCTTCTCTCCAAAGGTCTCTTTAATTTTCCTGTAGGCAGTATCTATCTTACCCCTAGTGAGACAAGCCTCTACATCCTTACATTTGTCCTCTAGCCATCCCTGCTTAGCCATTTTGCACTTCCTGTCGATATCATTTTTGAGACGTCTGTATTCCTTTTTGCCTGCTTCATTTACTGCATTTTTGTATTTTCTCCTTTCATCAATTAAATTCAATATTTCTTCTGTTACCCAAGGATTTCTATTAGCCCTCGTCTTTTTACCTACTTGATCCTCTGCTGCCTTCACTACTTCATCCCTCAGAGCTACCCATTCTTCTTCTACTGTATTTCTTTCCCCCATTCCTGTCAATTGTTCCCTTATGCTCTCCCTGAAACTCTGTACAACCTCTGGTTCTTTCAGTTTATCCAGGTCCCATCTCCTTAAATTCCCACCTTTTTGCAGTTTCTTCAGTTTCAATCTGCAGTTCATAACCAATAGATTGTGGTCAGAATCCACATCTGCCCCAGGAAATGTCGTACAATTTAAAATCTGGTTCCTAAATCTCTGTCTTACCATTATATAATCTATCTGATACCTACTAGTATCTCCAGGATTCTTCCAGGTATACAACCTTCTTTTATGATTCTTGAACCAAGTGTTGGCTATGATTAACTTATGCTCTGTGCAAAATTCTACAAGGCGGCTTCCTCTTTCATTCCTTCCCCCCAATCCATATTCACCTACTATGTTTCCTTCTCTCCCTTTTCCTACTGACGAATTCCAGTCACCCATGACTATTAAATTTTCGTCTCCTTTCACTACCTGAATAATTTCTTTTATCTCGTCATACATTTCATCTATTTCTTCATCATCTGCAGAGGTAGTTGGCATATAAACTTGTACTACTGTAGTAGGCATGGGCTTTGTGTCTATCTTGGCCACAATAATGCGTTCACTATGCTGTTTGTAGTAGCTAACCCGCACTCCAATTTTTTTATTCATTATTAAACCTACTCCTGCATTACCCCTATTTGATTTTGTATTTATAACCCTGTAATCACCTGACCAAAAGTCTTGTTCCTCCTGCCACCGAACTTCACTAATTCCCACTATATCTAACTTTAACCTATCCATTTCCCTTTTTAAATTTTCTAACCTACCTGCCCGATTAAGGGATCTGACATTCCACGCTCCGATCCGTAGGACGCCAGTTTTCTTTCTCCTGATAACGACGTCCTCCTGAGTAGTCCCCGCCCGGAGATCCGAATGGGGGACTATTTTACCTCCGGAATATTTTACCCAAATCATTTAATCATACAGTAGAGCTGCATGTCCTCGGGAAAAATTACGGCTGTAGTTTCCCCTTGCTTTCAGCCGTTCGCAGTACCAGCACAGCAAGGCCGTTTTGGTTAATGTTACAAGGCCAGATCAGTCAATCATCCAGACTGTTGCCCCTGCAACTACTGAAAAGGCTGCTGCCCCTCTTCAGGAACCACATGTTTGTCTGGCCTCTCAACAGATACCCCTCCGTTGTGGTTGCACCTACGGTACGGCCATCTGTATCGCTGAGGCACGCAAGCCTCCCCACCAGCGGCAAGGTCCATGGTTCATGGGGGGGGATATTTCTGGGATAGCATAATTAAGGAGTCTACTGAAATTAAAATATAAAAAGAAACTTAATAAACTTGGACAGAGGCTTCAATTTAAATGAGACTTTGGGTCTGGTACTTAATCTATTACGATCTTGCTGGTCATCAAACACAGAAGGAAAACACTGAGAGAAGATGTGTCGAAAGCACATCAGTGTGGGCACTGAAAAAACAAATGAGTGTTAATGGGCATACCAAACACTGACAGTTGAACTCGACTACGAATAGTCGGAGATGACTGGGTCCGTTGATGAAATGTTATTTGCAAAGTGGAATTGTCAGCTCAGCTGAACACTCGAAAGCATATCGTCAGTCAATGATATGAGAATACCTTTTACTATATTGTTATGCTGATCGGCTTAGAAAATTATCGTGTTGTTCACTCTCTACATTCACAGTGAAGCTCCTTCAGCATCACCCACAGCTGGTGGTTCTGGGGACTGGGCATCTGTTGTCCGTCAGCATTCCTCCTCACCTGCGGACGACGGCTGTGGAACGCTGGAGACGTCAGCCAAAAGTGTACCTCACTCTGAGTCATCTTCGGAATCTCTACACTGCAAAGGACCCTGTCGGAGCTCGGTACTGCGGCCTCTCCTGTGCAATACGGGCACTGCCATCACTGGATCCAGGAGCTTCTCGGAAATTCTGGGCAGTGGGAGTGGGGACCTCTGCCGCCGTGCGCCATCCAACGTGGCAGTTGGCACTGAAAGAGGAAGAACTCCGAGGTGAGTAATCACCTCCATTATTGAACACGGCGAACATCTCGGCAAGCATTCATTGTTTCACATCTGCCACTGGATAAAGGCCTCTTCTAGACTTTTCTATGCATTGCAGTCTTTAGATACACACATCCATATGCTGCTTCTGTATGTTTCCTAATGTTTACATCTACATACATGCTCCACAAGGCTCTTTACAGTGTGTGGCAAAGGATACTCTGTACTACTGCTAGTAATTTCCTTTCCTGTTCCACTTGCAATTAGAGCGAGGGAAAACTGAGTGTCTATATGCGTCTGTGTCAGCCCTAACTTCTTGTATCTTATCTTCTTTCTGCAGTCAGCTTCAAATATTGTTTCTCTAAATTTTTTCAGTAGAATCCTCGAAAAGAACGTCACCTTCCCTCCGAGGATTCTCCTTCGAGTTCCTGAAGCATCTCCGTAGTACTTACAGGTTGTTCGAATCTACTGTTAACAAATGTGTAAGCCATCCTCTCAACTGATTCAATGCTTTCCTTCAACTCAAAGTAGTGTGGATGCCAAATACATGAGCAGTACTTGTGAACAGGCCACACTAGTGTCCTGTATGCAGTCTCCTGTACAGATGAGCCACATATTCCCAAACTTCTCCCAGTAAACTAAAATCAACCATTCACCTTCTCTACCACAGTCCTCACATGCTCGTTGCACTTCGTATCACTTTGGAACATTAAGCCCAGAGATGTGAATGATGTGACTGTATGAAGCAGGACACTACTAATGCTATATCTGAACATTATGGGTTTGTTCTTTCTACTCATCTTCATTAACTTACATTTTTCTACTTTTAAATCTTGCTGCCAGTCATAACACCTATCAGAAATTTTGTCTGAGTCATCTTATATCCTCCTACAGTCACTCAACTTTGACATCTTCCCATTCATCACATCATCAGCAGCAAAGAACTGCAGATTGTTGCCCATCCCATTCACCAGATAATGTATTTATATAGAAAGTAATAGCGAATCTACCACACTTACCTGGGGCACTTCTGGCAATACCCTTGTCTGATGAACTCTCCCCATCGAGAGCAGCAATCTGGGTTGTATTATTTAAGAAGTCTTCAAGCCGCACACATATCTGGGAATCTATTCCATATGCTCATACCTTCATTAACAGTTTGCAGTGGTGCAGTTTGTGAAACACTTTTCGGATATCTAGAAATTTGACTCTACCTGTTGTGGTTTTCATCCACGGTTTGCAGTATATCCTGTGAGAAAAGGGAGAGCTTGGGTTTACACAGAAGCAATGCTTTCTAAAATAGTGCTGATTCGTGCATGTCAGCTTCTGTGTTTCAAGGAAAAATAGTATATTCAAGCTGAGAATATGTTCAAGAATTCTTCAGCAAATCAGTGTTAAGGATACTGGTCTGTAATTTTGTCGGTCTGTTCTTTTACCTTTCTTATATACAGGAGTCACATGCACTTTTATTGTTTCACTTGGAACTTTGCACTGGGAGTGAGGTTCACGGTAAATGCAAACTAAGTAATGGGGTAATGCAACAGAGTACTGTTTGTTAAATGATGGTATGCTTGTACAATTCTCCTGCTTGAACAATTTCTTGAATGTGAAATTTAAAACTTTGGCTTTTGTTTTGCTATCTTCAACTGTCATACGAGACTGGTCAGTGAGTGATTGAATGGAAGCCTAAGATCCACTTAGCAATTTTACCTAGGACCTGAATTTTCTTGGGTTCTCGGTCAGATCTTTCGCTAAGGTATGACGGTGGTAGTTGTATGCGTCACGCATAGATCTTTTCACAGACGCACGAATCTCTACTACTAACCTCTGCCTGTCGTCATTTGTGCTTTCTCTTTTGAGCTGAGAGTGCAACAGCCTTTGCTTTCTCAACGTTTCCTGACTATCATTGTTAAACAATGGTAGGCCTTTTCTGTCTTTAATCGACTTACTAGGCACATAGTTCTCCTGACCACTATTTACAATGTGTTTAAACTTTGCCCATAATTCCCATCCATCCATTTTTAACTGGAAGTAAGTGATGCCAATTCATCATCTATGAGAGATGCTAACAACTGCCGTTGGTGGGGAGGCTTGTGTGCCTCAGCGATACAGATGGCCGTACTGTAGGTGCAACGACAACGGAGGGGTATCTGTTGAGACGCCAGACAAACGTGTGGTTCCTGAAGAGGGGCAGCAGCCTTTTCAGTAGTTGCAGGGGCAACAGTCTGGATGATTGACTGGTATGGCCTTGTAACACTAACCAAAACGGCCTTGTTGTGCTGGTACTGCGAATGGCTGAAAGCAAGGGGAAACTAAAGCCGTAATTTTTCCCGAGGGCATGCAGCTTTACTGGCATGGAGAGCTGCATCAAACCAGTCTCAAGACTGAAGACAACAGCAACAACAACAACAACAACTGCTTATCTGCTCTTTCCAGCAGAGGTACTCTCGTAACCTTCTTGACTGATTTATTAACTTTTGTAACTGTAGTCATTTTGATGACCTCACTATAAAGTGGTCTATCCAGGGAATCAGCGATCATAAAACGGTTACTGCATCGATGATTTAACCCGTAAATAGAAATATTAAAAAAGGTAGGAAGATTTTTCTGTTTAGCAAAAGTGACAAAAAGCAGATTTCAGAGTACCTGACGCCTCAACACAAATGTTTTGTCTCAAGTACAGATAGTGTTTAGGATCAGTGGACAAAGTTCAAAATGCGTTAGATGAGTATGTGCCAAGCAAGATTGTAAGAGATGGAAAAGAGCCACCGTGGTACAACAACCGAGTTAGAAAACTGCTGCAGAAGCAAAGGGAACCTCACAGCAAACATAAACATAGCCAAAGCCTTGCAGACAAAGAAAAATTACGCGAAGCGAAGTGTAGTGTGAGGAGGGCTATGCGAGAGGCGTTCAATGAATTCGAAAGTAAAGTTCTATGTACTGACTTGGCAGAAAATCCTAAGAAATTTTGGTCTTATGTCAAAGCGGTAGGTGGATCAAAACAAAATGTCCATACACTCTGTGACCAAAATGGTACTGAAACAGAGGATGACAGACTAAAGGCCGAAATACTAAATGTCTTTTTCCAAAGCTGTTTCACAGAGGAAGACTGCACTATAGTTCCTTCTCTAGATTGTCGCACAGATGACAAAATGGTAGATATCGAAATAGATGACAGAGGGATAGAGAAACAATTAAAATCACTCAAAAGAGGAAAGGCCGCTGGACCTGATGGGATACCAGTTCGATTTTACACAGAGTACACGAAGGAACTTGCCCCCCTTTTTGCAGTGGTGTACCGTAGGTCTCTAGAAGAGCGTAGCGTTCCAAAGGATTGGAAAAGGGCACAGGTCATCCCCGTTTTCAAGAAGGGACGTCGAACAGATGTGCAGAACTATAGACCTATATCTCTAACGTCGATGAGTTGTAGAATTTTGGAACACGTATTATGTTCGAGTATAATGACTTTTTTGGAGACTAGAAATCTACTCTGTAGGAATCAGCATGGGTTTCGAAAAAGACGATCATGTGAAAAACAGCTCGCACTATTCGTCCACGAGACTCAGAGGGCCACAGACACGGGTTCCCAGGTAGATGCCGTGTTTCTTGACTTCCGCAAGGTGTTCGATACAGTTCCCCACAGTCGTTTAATGAACAAAGTAAGAGCATATGGACTATCAGACGAATTGTGTGGTTGGATTGAAGAGCTCCTAGATAACAGAACGCAGCATGTCATTCTCAATGGAGAGAAGTCTTCCGAAGTGAGAGTGATTTCAGGTGTGCCGCAGGGGAGTGTTGTAGGACCGTTGCTATTCACAATGTACATAAATGACCTTGTGGATGACATTGGAAGTTCACTGAAGCTTTTTGCAGATGATGCTGTGTTATATCGAGAGGTTGTAACAATGGAAAATTGTACTGAAATACAGGATGATCTGCAGCAAATTGACGCATGGTGCAGGGAATGGCAATTGAATCTCAATGTAGACAAGTGTAATGTGCTGCGAATACATAGAAAGAAAGATCCCTTATCATCTAGCCACAAAATAGCAGGTCAGCAACTGGAAGCAGTTAATACCATAAATTATCTGGGAGTACGCATTAGGAGTGATTTAAAATGGAATGATCATATAAAGACGATCGTCGGTAAAGCAGATGCCAGACTGAGATTCATTGGAAGAGTCCTAAGGAAATGCAATCCAAAAACAAAGGAAGTAGGTTACAGTACGCTTATTTGCCCACTGCTTGAATACTGCTCAGCAGTGTGGGATCCGTACCAGATAGGGTTGATAGAAGAGATAGAGAAGATCCAACGGCGAGCAGCGCGCTTCGTTACAGGATCATTTAGTAATCGCGAAACTCCAGTGGAAGACTCTGCAGGAGAGACGCTCAGTAACTCGGTACGGGCTTTTGTTGAAGTTTCGAGAACATACCTTCACCGAGGAGTCAAGCAGTATATTGCTCCCTCCTACGTATATCTCGCGAAGAGACCATGAGGATAAAATCAGAGAGATTAAGAGCCCACCCAGAGGCATACCGACAATCCTTTCCACGAACAGTATGAGACTGGAATAGAAGGGAGAACCGATAGAGGTACTCAAGGTACCCTTCGCCACACACTGTCAGGTGGTTTGCGGAGTATGGATTTAGATGTAGTTGTAGATATGTACCTTGTTGTTTCGGTCTTTTCATATCTTTTGGATTCCAGCAAAGAACTTTTTTGGTACTCTTACCACAATAGCTCAGTTTTTAGCAGCCATATAGAACTGTGCTCTTGACAACAGGTCTGTACTTAAAAACTAGGAAGTTGCCCAGATCACACCAGTATACAAGAAAGGAAACAGAAGTATCCTGTGAATGGCAGATCCATATCAGTGGCATAAATTTGTATTAGGATAAGGGAACGTCTGTTGTATTCCAGAATTATGAAATACTTAAGAGAAAACGAGCTATTGACACCTAACCAGCACGGATACAGAAAATATTGCTCCTTTGAAACACAACTGACTCCTTCACGTAATGGAAAATCCAGACAGGAGTAATAACAATATGAAAATATTATGAAAAGGATTGTTGCTACTCACCATATAGTGGAGATGCTGAGTAGCATATAGCCACAACAAAAAGACAAAACGATCTGTGACTTAGCATCTCCGCTATACGGTCAGTAGCTACTATCCTTTTCATAATATTGTTACTAATGGCTCTATTATGTGAAGTAATGAATGATATTGTCAGGAGATCTCAAGATGATTCCGTATTTCTAGTTTCCCAGAAGGTTTTTGACACCAGTCCTTACAAGCAGCTTCTAATCAATCTGGTTCTTTCATTTTAGGGAAAAGCCAGAAGTCACTCAGTGCTAGGTCAGGGGAATACGGAGGCTGTCAAACCACAGCTGTGTTGTGTTTGGCCAAAAAACCACTAATTGATTGAGAACAATGAGGTGTGTGTTATCATGGTGAATGTGTAAATCACCCTCTGCTCACAAGTCTGTCTGTCTGCCTCTCACTGCTCCTCGAAGGTTAGGCAGTACCTCACAGTAGTACTTCCTATCGATATTAGTACCTTCTGGGGTGAATTGTGATGAACAATGCCATTGGAGTCAAAAAAGTGGTCAGCATGACTTTCACATTGCTGCAGATTTACTTTGTTTTTTCAGGTCTCAGGGGTGATCAATGCTTCCTTTGCAGTGACTAAAACTTTGTTTTTATGTTGTACGCATATACGCACGACTCGTCACCAGTGATCACTGTGTTAAGAAAGTTGGTATTACTGTTCGCAGTACCCAGCATGTACTGTGCAGTCTCCAAACAAAGTTGCTTCTGCACAGTTGTTAACAACTTTAGTACAAATTTTACTTATATCCATCTGAGATTCAAATGTTCTGTTAAAATGGAATGAATGAATCCAATACTAATTTTAACCTCATCTGCAAGTTCTCTGATTGTGATTCTTCTTTGCTGCATCATCAGGCTTCTTATGTGATCAAAAATGGCTTCATTTGCAGCTGTTGAGGGCCTACCTGACTGTGCTTCACTCTTCACTGATGAGTGGTTTTATCACTCCTTTATCTTTTTGGTACCCATTGCTTCATCCCCAAACATGTATCACATCTTGCAGATCATTTAACTTGAGAATCACCAAGCATAAGCCGGCCGGTGTGGCCGAGCAGTTCTAGGCGCTTCAGTCTGGAACCGCACGACCGCTACGGTTGCAGGTCCAAATCCTGCCTTGGGCATGATGTGTGTGATGTCCTTAGGTTGGTTAGGTTTAAGTAGTTCTAAGTTCTAGGGGACTGATGACCTCAGATGTTAAGTCCCATAGTGCTCAGAGCCATTTGAACCATTTTTGAACCAAGCATAAAACAAAATTTTATGCAATAATGTTGTTCCACTTTTTCTGTAATTTTGCCCACAGTACAAAATCTGATGACTACCACTAACACCCATTCACTTGTCAGTGGCTAGCCAGTGACTGGCTGTTTCCGCAGATGTGAAAAAAATCAGGCATGCACATTATGTACGAGGTGCTACCAAAAATATCCGAGAATTTTATTGTTACGGTCAAACCAGTATCAGGATGACATTCTCCCACCAGATGGCTCGAGGTACACATCTTAACTATTGTGGCACAAAGTTGCGCCACCTTTGTCGTGTACAGTTGTGAGTTGTAGTGGCGTGTGTTAGGACAGTTTCAGTGCTTCTCCGAATTGAAAATGGGTAACGTGAAGGAGAAACAGATTCACATCAAATTTTGTTTCAGTTTGGAGAAAACTGCAGCTGAAACCCACCGCATGCTAACAGAGGCATTTAGTGAGAGTACACTGAGTCAAGAAAGAACATTTGATTGGTTCAGGTGCTTCAAGGAAGGCTGACAATCTATGGAAGATGACAAATATTCTGGTCGACTGTGAATACGTACAACAACAGAAATGATCGGGCAAGTGCATGACGTCATTCATAAAGATTGAAAGCAGACAATTCATGATGATTGTAACAGACTTTGGTTGGTGTACGGTACATCTCGATGAATTCTAGCCGATGATCTGAACACGAAACAATTGCAGCAAAGTTTCTCCCTTATCTTCTTAGCATCGACCAATGAAACCTCAGGATTCAGATGTGCGCAGAGCTGCAACAAAGACTTCACGAATGTCCAAAAGTCTTATCCATAGTTATAACAGGTGATGAATTTTGGGTTCACAGTTATGGCCCTGAAATGAAGCAGCAATCGTCATAATGGTAAATGCCATCTTCTCCGAGACTGAAAGTAGCTCGATAATTGAAACAACATGAAGCCAGTGCCCCCCCCCCCCCCCCCCCCCCCCCCCCCCCCCCCCCCCCCCCGCGACATTTTGACCCTTGAGTTAGAGTGCATAAGGAGTTTGTTCCACCAGGTCAGACTGTCAATGGTCAGTTTTACTGTGAGGTTTTGAGGCAACTGAGAGAAAATGTTCAGTGCAGAAAGCAAGAGTTGTGTAAAAAGAAAGACTATTATTTGGTGCACCATAACAATGCACCTGCACTTGCCTCGCTCATTGTGAAGGATTCCCTGGCCAGAATCAACATGGCAACGGTCCCCCACCCTCCCTGCTCCCCATACTTACCCCTGTGACTTCTACCAGTTCCTGGAGGTGAAAACCGTGTTGAAAGGGCAACATTTTGTCTCAATTGAAGACGTACCAGTCGAATAGCAACAGGTCTTGAATGAATACCCTTTATCCTGTAGACTTTCAGGAATGCTTCCAAAAATGGCAGAAACGCAGGGATCGTCGCATGCATGCTCAAAGTGACTAGTTTGAAAGTGACGGAGGACATTAGGATGTTAGTGTGGTTTTCTGATTTTTACAATGAAATTCCCAGATATTTTGGGGAGCACCTCGTATGCCTACAAACGTGGAGAATGCACATGCCACAATGCCATTGTTGGTTTCAACAATAAAAAACCAGGTTGGATGCTTTCTGAAGAGTGTTGTGTAGTATGGAGACAGAAAAAAATCTACTAGCCAAGCAGTGGCATGTAAAAGATGCTTATATGTTCGAGCTTTCGGAGCCGTGGTTCCATCTTCTGGCAGAACGGAAAAAGGAGACTTTTTCCATAACTCTTCCAATTTCCTAAACCACATCAATCCTCACCTTTCATTTGTCTTCCTTTCCCTTCCGCAAGAAGAAGGAATCACTGGCTCTGAAAGCTAACATTTTTTCACATCTTTTACCTGTTTTCTCCTGTCACTGCTTAGTGAGTAGAAGTCTTATCTCTCCATATCATATAAGAAATTTTTCATTTGTTTGCAGATACATATCTGCAGTCCAGGTGGACATTGAAATCGGAACTTCACAATATAGTAGCACACTGTTAAAGGATCCAAAACAAATTGTGTAGTCTTTTGGTAAAGTGGAGTGTTGTTTGGTAATTTGTTTTTTGAGCGTTTGAAGGTTTCTACCCTCGACCACTATCACTTACTCTAGTCCCGCCACTGGTAAATCTTATGACATCAAATTCAGAGTGATATGGCAAACCACACTTGTATTTATTGACACGCTTGTATTTATTGATGGCATTTTATAGAGCTGTGGTCACCACTAAACTGGACGAGTTCATGAATGGGCATAGAACTGACTACCTTAGGAACACCAAGTAACCAGTTGTCGAGAATACTCTGCAGTGCAAATCTCAATACTTAAGTGATTCCTGCACCACACCGACCGCTAGTTTCCTCGAAATTTGGAGATAGGAACATGCTTTCCAAAATACCTTCACATCCCACCGTCCCCTGCAGTTAACTTCCATTGACTTAACCCTCAGCTCCTCCAATTTCTCCATTTGGTTTTCTTTTTTCTTATTTAGTAGTATTTCTGCATTACTTACTAATTTACTCTGTTACAACCATATTTACCCGATAATAAGATGAGGTTTTATTCCAAATTTATCATCTGAAGAATACAGGGTTGTCAACATTTATATGGGTCATCTTACATTTAGAGATGGAGCTTTGGCTTTTGAGGTCACGTGCAGTTTTATTTTGAAGAATTAGGAAGGGCAAGGCTCGGCAAATGACACTCGTTTCCAACGGGCTCAAAATTTTCCAGCATGCCGAGCTGTTAGTGTTACTCGAACATTCACATGACATTGACTTGCGCAGAGATATGTGAGAATCTATGAACTAGCCACTTTAACAGTCTATTGCTCTGATTAAAATATGACAATTTTGTAAAACACAGGAGGAAATAGCATTAAATTCTATCATCTTACAAACTTTTGTTGTATTTGAACAGGTTTTGCAATAAACGTTCTTAACATATATGGATACAGTATACAAACATTAATGCCACTATAAAAAAAGGCAACATTCAAAAACAGAAATGATGTCCTTCAGAAAGCATTAGTTGATTCAGAACCCAGACCAATAATTTATTTGGTTATGAGAGATTGCAATGATATATTAATTGGATTGCAAATGAAAAATTTGATCTCCATTTATGTATAAAAATACCGAATAAAAACATTATGAGCTTTTAATCGCCTTTTAATTGAGAATTAAATTTGTAACAGAGGAAATCATATTAAACTGACTGTAATTGTTGTCATGAGAATAAATTACAACAGCAAGACCGATAGTGGAGATAGTGCCAACAGACTCACTAGATGGTGCCACAAGCCAACTTTCGATAATGAGACTGAATCGTAATTGTGATCTTTTATTTATGTATTAGTTGGTATTGTTGCATATGACTTGCACACTAGAAAAGACTAGCTGTCTGCTAGCTGCCTGTTTTTCAGTATTGTTCAAGCTCAATGCTGCAGAATGGTTGGAAGGGGAACAGTAACATTGACTTGGCTGAGAGCTGTGATGTTTGCAGGGAGGGAGCATTGTCCAAGAAGCAAATTTCATTGTGTTGCCAACCGTGGAAATCTACTGATCAACCAGAACATTATGACCACTGGCCTACTATCGATATAAACCAGACCACATGATAGCAGTGTCACTTGTTGAGGAATGACTACTGGTCTGATACATGCACAATGCATGTAGTATGTGTGAGTGCACTGTCCGTG